>NC_058420.1:727710-728841 GCF_002201575.2 Neomonachus schauinslandi
GCAGCCTGGTGCCACTCTGAGCTTCCCTTACTGCCATTCTCGAGAAATCAACCACTTCTTTTGTGAGGCACCCACACTCACGCACCTTCCCTGTGCCCACGCTACCTTTTTAAAGTTTTTCCCGTATGTGTGTTGCCTCCTGATGCTCTTGATCCCTCTGTCTCTCACTTTGCATTCCTACAGTCTCATCTTGGCTGCTGGGCTCCGCATGCAGTCCACTGCAGCTCAGAAGAAAGCGTTTGTCACCTGCTCCTCTCACCTGGCTGTGGTGGGGCTCTTCTGTGGCACTCTCCTACTCATCTACGTGCGGCCCAGATCCTACTGCTCAGTGGCCCATGACAAGGTGGTCTCTGCTTCTTACACCATCTTCACACCTGTGTTGAACCCCCTTATCTGCAGTGTGAGGAAGAAAGACATCAAGGGGGCTTTGAGAAAATGGCTAGAGAAACATTTTCCGGGACGTCTATAGTGAGAGGAATTGGATAAACTGGCAGCAGCGAAACGGGATCCATTATGAAATTTCTGTTGTAGGAATACATTTTGCTCTCACTTCGCCAGTTTTCACTATTGAAAAATATATTTATTTTATATTTAGTACATTAAAATTTACATTTGTCCTGCTTTCATACATCATTATAGTATTTTTGTTCTGGACTTTGGACCTCAGCAATAAGAGTAAATGACTGAGGCACTGTAAGTAAAATGTATGTTAGACATTGATAAAATAAAGGAGATTTTCAACTTTTAATGTGCATGGGCCCTGCTCATTGGATCTCAAGGAAACCAAACTTTAACCATTACCAGAGTCAGCAAATTCAATTTCTGACCTTGGCACCAATTGTACATCTGATTTATTTATAAATAACCTAAAATGGAGCATATTCCAAGCATATGGCTAAGTGTAGAAACTCCCTGGTTCCCATAAGACTGAAGTCAGACAATCCTGCAGATAAACTAAGTCCTAAGTTTACAGTCCTACGATAAGGTCTATAACTTTCTGAAATACCTTTCACCTAATGATTTGAACATTCCATGTTTTATGTCCTTAGTAAAGACTGTATTCCAGGCAGTTGTCCTAACCTGGGCTGGGAAAACAAAAACAAAAATAGAACAAAAACTAAAAAAAAAAAA
>NC_058420.1:728941-744849 GCF_002201575.2 Neomonachus schauinslandi
TAAAAATCATTATGTACAAGGTAAGCAGATTGACCTGTGTACATTTAAATATGTAATGATCACTGGCTGTCTTAATCAGTAAAATATATGACTGTTGATCTCATGGTCATGAGTTCAAGACCCATAATGGACATACAACTTACTTAAAAATATATACAGTAATCATGAAGAGTGGAAGTGAACATCTCTCTCTGAAAATAAGTAACACTAATTAAAAAATAATTCACACATGATAGAATTAACCACATAAATCAACACAGACAATAGATTTATTCATAATAGTAATTAAGATAAAAAAGTCCCTTTTCCCACAGATTAAAATAAATATTTTCTATTGACTTATATAGATAAGAAATCAGCTTTGATTGGCTAGAAATGGCTAGAGAAACATTTTCTGGGACGTGTACATCTCAGTTTCATATAATTTTGATAAAATAAAATTCAAATGAAAACCCTAGGGCTGAAGGTTTCATCTTTGTGTTTCAATAAGGAACATAAATCTAATGGCTTGGGAGAAGTCTTATAATCTTTCTGCAACTGTTGAGTTGCAAGTTTTAGGATAATTAATTTTCCAAAAAAAAAATTTTGTCTTTTTTAAAAATTTTATTTTATTATGTTAGTCACCATACAATACATCATTAGTTTTTGTTGTGGTGATCCACAATTCACTGTTTTCGTATAACACCCAGTGCTCCATGCAGTACATGCCCTCCTTGATACCCACCACCGGGCTAACCCATCCCCTCACCCCCTTCCCCTCTAAAACCCTCGGTTTGTTTCTCAGAGTTCATAGTCTCTAATGGTTCATCTCTCCCTCTGATTTCACCCCCTTCATTTTCCCTTCCTTCTCCTAATGCCCTCCATGCTATTCCTTATGTTCCACAAATAAGTGAAACCATATGATAATTGACTTTCTCTGCTTGACTTATTTCACTTAGCATAATCTCCTCCAGTCCCATCCATGTTGATGTAAAAGTTGGGTATTCATCCTTTCTGATGGCTGAGTAATATTCCATTGTGCATATGGACCACATCTTCTTTATCCATTCATCTGTTGAAGGGCATCTCGGCTCTTTCCACAGTTTGGCTATTGCGGACATTGCTGCTCTGAACACTGGGGTGCATATGGCCCTTCTTTTCACTGCATCTGTGTCTTTGGGGTAAATACCCAGGAGTGCAATTGCTGGGTCATAGGGTAGCTGTAGTTTTAAATATTTTGAGGCACGTCCACACTGTTTTCCAAAATGGCTGTACCAACTTGCATTCCCACCAACATTGTGAGAGGGTTCCCCTTTCTTCAGAGTATAGGGAAAGAAGGAACATTCCTCAAGTTCATAAAATCCATCTATGAAAATCCCACAGCGAATATCATCCTCAATGGGGAAAAGCTGAGAGCCTTTCCCTTAAGATCAAGAACACGTCAAGGATGCCCACTCTCACCACTATTGCTCAACATAGTACTAGAAGTCCTAGCAATAGCAATCAGACAACAAAAAGAAATAAAAGGTATTCAAATTGGCAAAGAAGAAGTCAAACTCTCTTTTTCACAGATGACATGATACTTTATGTGGAAAACCCAGAAGATTCCACCCACAAATTACTAGAACTCATCCAGCAATTCAGTAATGTGGCAGGATACAAAAAAAATTTTAAAAAAGAAGGACCTATAACCTACATATTTTGATTCTAAGGAAGTGGCACATTTAAAATGAATTTAAATGAAGAATATCAAATTTAAATGAAACAGTTTATGCTGATAAGTTGTTATAGATGTATATATATGCATTTATATTTATATATAAAGTATATATAAGATGAATCTCCAGATCGCACTTGAGATGTCCCAACTGACACAAAAATGAGGTGTCTGTCAAATTTTGCCTAACAAGCTTTATGAGGAAAATAACTTAGTATTGTTATTTTAAACCACTGCCATTTGCACTTCTTGCTATACAACAATATTAACTACAGCATATTTTCATTCCTGGAAGAGGCATGGACCCAAAACTAATACTAAAATTGTGTCATTTTTTTCATAGGATCAGTTTGCAGTCAGAATTCAAAAACAAACCAATAAGCCAAAAGCAAAACAAAACAAAACTCAAACAGTTAGCAGAAAATTAAGGGCCTTGAGGACACAGTTGCTGAAACTAATATAATGCTAAATGTTCATTGAGCTTGAACTAAAAAAAAAAGAATAAAAACATCACTCATCATCAGGGAAATGCCAATCAACACTACAATGAGATATTACCTCACACCTCTCAGAATGGCTAAAATCAATAACACAGGAAGTATAAATTGTTGGCGAGGCTGTGGAGGAAAAAGAATCCCTAATGTAGTATTGGTGGGAATGCAAACTGGGGTCGTCACTCTGGAAAACAATATAGAGGTTCTTCAGAAAGTTAAAAACAGAACTACTCTATGATCCAGCAATTGCACCACTAGGTATTTACTCAAAGGATACAAAAATACTAATTTAAAGGGATACATGTACCCCTTTGTTTATGACATCATTATTTATAATTGCCAAGATATGGAAGCAGCCCAAATGTCCATCGATTGATGAACGGATACAGAAGTGGTGTATAGATACAATAGAATATTATTCAGCTATAAATATGAATGTCAACAGATACAAAGTGATTGAAAGTCGCATATGCATCCCAATGTTTATAGTAGCAATGTCCACCATAGCCAAAATAAGCAAAGAGTCCAGATGTCCATCAACACATGAATGGATAAATAAGAAATGGTATATACCATATATTGTTGTTGTTATATATATATATATATATATTACCCATCCGTCAAAAAGAATGAAGTTTTTCCATTTGCAACAACTGTATAGAACTAGAGGGTATTAGGCTAAGTGAAATAAACCAGTCAGAGAATGAAAATACCATATGATTTCACTCATATGTGGAATTCAAGAAACAAGACAGATGAACATAGGGAAAGGAAGGGGAAAATAAGATAAGATGAAATCAGAGAGGGAGAGAAACCATTACAGACTTAACAATAGGAAACAAACTGAGGGTTGCTGGAGGGAAAGTGGGTGGGGGGATGGGGTAACTGGGTGCTGGGCATTAAGGAGGGCACTTGATGGAATGAGCACTGGGTGTTATATGCAACTGATGAATCACTAAACTCTACCTCTGAAACTAATAATACACTATCTGTTAATTAATTGTTTTTAAATAAGATTTTAAAAAGAATGAAATCTTGCTATTTGCAGCAAATGGATGGAGCTAAAGAGTATAATACTAAACAAATTAAGTCAGTCAGAGAAAGACAAGTATCATACGATTGCACCCATATGTGAAATTTAATAAACAAAAAAATGAACAAAGGGGATAATTAGAAAGAAACAGACTTAATTATAGAAAACGAACTGATGGTAACCCGAGGACAGGTGGGTGGGTGGATGGTGAAATATCCAAAAGGAATTAAGAGTACATTTACCTTGATGAGCACTGAGTAATATACAGAATTGTTTTTGTTTTGTTTTGTTTAGAACCGTTTCATCACTATATTGTACATCAGAAACTAATATAACTTGGTGTTAACTACACTGGAATTAAAATATAAATGATAAAAAAGAAGCTGTATAGGATATAATTCAGCTTATGTGTTCTTTCTTACCTCCCAGTCTCTTTTCATTGGGGTTCCTGGAAGTGGTTGAGACTTTCCATGTTTCCAGTTCCTGTGAGACACAACTATGGATCTATGTAGTGCTTGCCAGTCCCCATCTTGCTTTCATATCTTACATGAAGGTCCCATTCATGAGATCCAGGAAGGCACATTGTCCAGATGTCTCCACTTCTCAAAGTGATGGAAAATTTCTGTGGTTGCTCATTTTTTCTCTACTTAGCTCTTTGGTGTTCCCACCTCCTATTAAATTGATTTTCTGAACCTCTTTACCTCTGCTTAAAAATACATAAAGTGGTGTCCACTTTTGTAACTGGACATTTCATAAGAACCATCTGTTCTTATGGATGAGGAAATCAAGCACAGAAAAAAATGTTTTGAAAGTGACAAGCTTCTCAAGCATTACTCCTCATGGTTATGGAAGAAGCAACAACGACGACAACAACAAAGCTATCTCTAACGTCCTTCGCTTGGAATTGATAAAAAGACAATTTCAGCCACATAGCATTGAACAAAGGAAATAATTACATGTCCTGGCTCATACATTTGGAGTGGACACTTCACTCCTCTCATATAGATCAGAGGAAATCAGTGAATATTTGTAAAATAATATTCTTTTATGCAAAGATTCCAAAAGATTCCAAAAACATACCCTCAAGAAGGTGACTGAGAAACCACTTAGCCTCAAGAAGATAATTTTTTACAATTATGGTAAGCAAGCAATGAGATATTGGAAAGGGGGGGAACATTCCAGAGGAATGAACCAAGAGGAATGGTAAAAAAATGAAAAATATGCTCCAAGGAAATAGAAAAGTGCCTTTACTTATGACTGTTCTTCATCTACAATATGAAAGGCACCCACAAATCTGCCCATTGAGATTTGAGAATATCTGAGAACAAATGCCTGTGTTTCTCCTGCTCTTCTTTATAGGACTGGTAATTGATGTTATCAGGACCTTGAAACACCAAATGTTTTGCGTATTTTGATGAGTTGCATTTCACAGGTCATCTAATAAGAAAAATCATTTCTAGACCTGCTTGGTACATCCTCATCACATGGCTAAATGCAACTTTTGTTTGTCTCCTTTTGGGGGTGTTGAACTTATTTTGTTGGAGAAAATTAAGTGAACCAAACAAGGAGAACTTGTTGATTCGTGATGCTTGTTAATAACCTTGACTTCCTTCTTCTGGACTAAGAATCGTATTGCACTTCCCTTGTCCTTGAAGTATGGGATGGTCTGTAAAACATCAGGGAAATAAGCATGTGTAACACATGACTAGATGATTTAAGATCAAATCACTGTTCTTCCATGTCCTCTTTTCACATATCACAGACTGCTGATGTTCACAGCAAGAGAAGTATCATTAGCTGCTTCTGAAGAGATGCAAGTTCCAAGATGATATGTGGCATGATCAAGAATTCCATCTTTTTTATTTTATGGTGTGGGGACTTTTAAGCCATTGTTGGTTAAGCAGCATAGACTATATGTTTTCCAGTCTCTAGACACTTATACATTCATTGACTTATTCCTGGCTCAGACATTTTGTCATTTCAATGAGAAAGTGTGGGTGTATATATATAAATATATGTATATGTAAATATATATTTTTATATATAAAGCCAATTCGCACATAGTCTCTGACATAACATATGTGAACATACTGAAGTGAGATATAATAGAAAATTACATATATGGAAGAAAAAGTTCATACACTTTTCTCAAATTTTTTGAATTAATTAGGAGTACAAGAATAAAAAAGGAATTTGAAAAATCATATTTTAAAAAATATTTTATTTGACAGAGAGAGTGCACAAGCATGGGGAGCAGCAGAGGGAGAGTGTGAAGAAGGCTCTCTGCTGAGGAGGGATCTCAAAACGGGGCTGGATCCCAGGACCCTGGGATCATGACCTGAGCCAAAGGCAGCCGCTTAACTGACTGAGCCACCCAGGTGCCCCCAAAATCATAATTTTCATTAAGGTTTCTGTCCATGTGCTGTATAATAGTTTTAACACTGTTGCTTTGAAGTGTAAACAAATTTTATCTTTTCAGCTTTTCAAAATAGATACTGAGTCTATCAAAATAAACTAGGCTTTTAACTTGTGTTGACTGTGCCCCTCTTCAATAAAATCCCCATGAGAGACAGGAAGTGATCATGGAATGTAGGAAGTTTCTCAAAATTGTAGATATTCTCAGCCTTTGAGGCTCCACATAACCTCTCTCCTCTCCAAAATTATTCTCATTTATAAATTTCTTTCTTCCATAAGCAGACATTTTTTTAAAGATTTATTTATGGATTTAAAGAGGGGGAGGGCAGGCAGAGAGAGAATCCTCAAACAGACTCAGTGTTGAGCATGGAGCCTGATATGGGGCTCTATACCAAGACCCCGATTTCATGACCTGAGCCAAAATGAAGAGCCAATGGCCTAACCAACTGAGCCATGTAGGTGCCACATCAGAAAAAATTTTCATTTCATCAGGACTATATGGCTGAAGAAGATAGTGTAATAGGAGGTTTCCCCATTCATACTCCCCAGCAACACCAATGTGCAGCCATCCACTGATGAACTTGTATCTAAGTGACCTTTGGAATCCAGCTTATGATGTTGTGTAAAACAGATGGAATCCAAGCCTGAGAATGACCTTTTTCAGAAGGCGTATGTACAACCATGTGCCACATTCTCCTGCCATGGTCCTGGTTATAGACTGAGAAGGACCTCTGTAGACACCCAGTCTCCCTGTAGACTCAGCTACAGTTGTATATGGACTTTGTCCTTATACCAGCATCATCTATCAAGGGATTTGGGAGGAACCACACCCATCCTTGTCCCCATAGGCAGGCCCCTTGACCTTGATCAGAGTATTCTGATCAGCCCTACGACCTAGCTCCCTGCCCACTGATCTGTTGTCAAGGGACAGTCCTCCTACCCAAGAACATGGCAGGGGGCACAATTATCTGTACCTCCAGATACAAGTTGCAGACACTGGTTCCAGTTCTCGTTTCTGAAGCAACATCATGACACAATTCTTGCCTTGCTCAGCCATGGTATGGGGCCAATCTTGCCTGAACTAGAACCTGTCCACCTACCTGACAAGAACCTTCCAGGAACTGGTGGAAGGGTCCTCTGTTCACAAACCTGGTTATAGTTCACTTTCTGTGGACTCAACTGTGTACCTTGGAGTAGAACCTTGTCCCAGTTTCATTCTTATTGACTATGATCCTGGAGGACATGACTTCACCCAGGGACCAGGTAGGATCCAAGCCCAGCAATGTCCTTGGTAACAGGCCCTTCAAGAAAATTATTAAAAATATCCGAACTACAGTAAGGTGTTAATGGATACACAATATAAAAGAACATAAAGTCTGGCATCAATAGAATGAAACATGTGGGGGAGGAGTAGGAAAAATGTAGACGTTTTATATACTATTGAATTTAATTTTATCACCTAAAATGAAGTCTTATAACTCTAAGATGTTTTATGTACACTTGGTAGCATTCACAAAGCTAAAACCTACAGTAGTTATAGTAAAGAGAAAGAAAAACGGAATCTAAGCATAAGTAGAAAACATCAAGAAATCACAAAGGAGACAGCCAAAGAAGAAGACAGGAACAAACTACAAAACAGAGAACAATTACCAAAATTGCAATGTAATAGTAAGGCTGTCACTGCCAGTAATTACTGTAAATAAAAATGTATTAAATTCTTCAGTCAAGGGGTGCCTGGGTGGTTCAGTCATTCAATCGTCCAACTCTTGATTTCAGTTCAGGTCATGATTTCAGGATCATGAGATCAAGCCCTTCATCAGGAGATTCTCTCTCTCCCTCTGTCCTTCCCCTGCTTGTGCCCTCTCTCATAAATAAATAAGTAATTTTTGTAAAGATTTTATTTATTCATTTGACACACAGAGATACAGAGAGGGAGAGAGAGAGCATGAGCAGGGAGAGAGGCAGAGGGAGAGGGAGAAGCAGGCTCCCCGCTGAGCCAGGAGCCCGATGTGAGGCTTGATCCCAGGGCCCTGGGACCATGACCTGAGCCGAAGGCAAACGCTTAACCAGCTGAGCCACCCAGACACCCCGATAAGTAAATTCTCCAATCAAAAGATGTAGAGTGACTGAATGGATAAAGTACCAAAATACCAATATCCAACAATATGCTCTGTATAAGAGACAAACTTTATCTCTAAGGACATACATCGGGTAAAACTGAAAGGGTAACGGAAGAGTTTCCATGTGAATAATGGTCAAAACATAGCAGGAAAACATATGCGTATATAAGAGAATATATGCTTTAAGTCAAAATCTGGCACAAGAGAAAAGGTCAATAGCTAATAATAAAGAGGTGTGTATGTACACAACATAGAAACACACAGATATACATGGAAAGCCAATATTAGTGGATATGAAGAGTGAAATTGACACAATACAATAGGAGTAGGTGACTTAAACCCCATTTTCAGCAATGGGTGGATCATCCAGGGAGAAAATCATTAAGGGAACCACTGACTTGTACAATGCTTTAGAGAGAATGGACCTAACAGACATATAAAGAATTTTCAGTCCTACATCAGAACAATACAGAATTTTTTTTCTCAAATCCACATGGAACATTCTCTAGGATATATTATATATTAGGCCATAAAGAAAGTTTTAACTCACATAAGAATTGACTGTATCAAGTATATTTTCTGATCCCATAGGTGGGAAAATAGAAGTCAATAGCAGAAGCAATATTTACAAATATACAAAATACAAACACACTCCTGAACAACCTATGGGTCAAAAATATAATTTGAGATTATATATAATGTATATGTATATGTAATATATAATATGATATACATAATGCAGCAAAAGGATTTCTAACAGAATAGTTTCTTGCAAGAAAAGTCTACATTAAGGGGCGCCTGGGTGGCTCAGTCAATTAAACCCCTGTCTTCAGCTCAGGTCATGATCCCATGATCCCAGGGTCCTGGGATCAAGTCCCACATCAGGCTCCCTGCTCCGCAGAGAGCCTTTTTCTCCCTCTCCCTCTGCTACTCCCCCTGCTTGTGCTCTCTCTGTCAAATAAATAAATACAATATTTTTTAAAAGCCTACATCAATAAAAAAATAAATATTTCAAATAAATAAATTTATATACCTCAAAAACTAACAAAAGAAGAACATACTCACCCCAAGTTACCAGAAGAAAGAAGAAATAAAAATTACCTCAGAAATAAATGCAATCGGTGTGCCTGGATGGCTCAATCGTTAAGCGTCTGCCTTTGGCTCAGGTCATGATCCCAGGGTCCTGGGATCGAGCCCCGCATCGGGCTCCCTGCTCCGCGGGAGGCCTGCTTCTCCCTCTCCCACTCCCCCTGCTTGTGTTCCCTCTCTCACTGTGTCTCTCTCTGTCAAATAAATAAAAATCTTAAAAAAAAGAAAGAAAGAAATTCAATCAAGAACACAAATGCAATAGAAAACAGCAGTAAACTAACAGGTGGTTTTGAAAAGATAAAATTATTTTTTTTGTTGTTAGATACACAAGGACAAAAATCAAATAAACAAAATTAAAAATGAAAGAGGAGACATAGCAACAGATAATACAAAATTACAAGGAATCATAAGAAACTTCTATTAACAGTTACTCTACAAAAATTTGTATAACAGAAAAAAAAAATTCCTAGAAATATCCAACCTACAAAGATTGAATGATAAAGAAATAAAAAATCTAAATGAAGAAAGAACAGGAAGACTGAAACAGTAATCAAAGAAGAGTAGGGAACACTTGCAAATAATCTTACCAATCTTACCAGGGAAACGTTACTGTTAAGCCAAGGCCAGAAAATGACACCACAAAAACAAAACTACAGGCAAATATCCCTAATAAAGATAGTTGCAAAAAAGCCTCAATTAAATACTAGCAAACCCAATTCAAGAGCACATTAAAAAGAATCATACACAATGACCAAGTGGGATTTATCCCTGCGATATAAACATGATTCAACATATACAAATCAGTAAACACGATAAACCATATATTTAACAAAATGATATAAAAATCATATGATCATCTCAATAGGTGCAGGAAAAAACATTTGATAAAATGCAACATATTGTCTTGATAAAAACTCTCCAAACATTAGTTCTAGAAAAAAAAAAAAAAAACAAAACCACATAATAAATCAATACTAAAAATGCTGAAAACTTTGTTTCTCTAAGATCAGAAACAACACAAGAATGATCATCTTAAAATTTCTATTCTGTATAGTACTGAGAGTTCTAGCCAGAACAATTAAGCAAGGAAAAAATAAAAGATATTCAAATCAGAAATAAATAATCTAACTTGCTTCTTTTTACAGATTATATCATCTTGTATCCAGAAAACCACAGAAGACTCTATCAAATAATTGTTAGAACTAATAAACAAACTCAGTAAACTTGCAGGATATAAAATCAATATACAATAATACACTAATGATTAAGTATCAGAAAGAGAAATTAAGAAAATAATCCATTTACAATAATATCTAATGAATAAATACTTAGGAAAAATTTAGTCCTGGAGGTGATAGAGCTCCACACTAAAAGTTATAAGAAATTGATCAACAGAATTTGAAAAAAACACAGATAAATGAAGAGAACCTATGTTCTTTGGTTGTAAGAATTGGTTGTTAAAATTAATTAATATAATATTTAAGTTAAGGATTATTTGTTACAATATTCATCCACCAAAAGCTATATTCAGATTGCATGCAATTCCTTCAAGATTTCAACGCATTCGTCAAAGAAATAGAAAAAAAAATCCTAAAATTCATAGGGAACACAAAGACTCCAAATATCTAAAGCACTCTGAACAAAAACAAAGCTGGAGGAGTCACAGTCTGAATTACAAATCAATTATAAAAGAAGTAGCAATCAAAACAATGTAGTACTATATTTAAAAAATGGACACATAGACAATGAAACCAAACAGAGATCCCAGAAATAAAGCCACAGATATACTTCAAATCAATCATTTACAAGGGTGAAAAGGATATACAAATGGGGAAAAATATTCTCTTCAAAATTGATGATTGAAAAACTGAATATCCACATGTAAAAGAAAGAAACTAGACTTTTAGCTCACATTACTCATAAAAATTAAATTGAAATGGATTAAAGAATTAACTGTGAGATTTGAAACTGTAAAGCTCTTGGAAGAAAACATAGTGAAATACCTCTTCGGCATTTGTCTTGATGACCTATTTTTGATATGACAGCAACGTGCAGGCAACAAAACCAAAAATAAACAAGTGAGGTTACGTGAACTTAAAAGGATTCTACAAAGTAATGGAAACAACCAAGAAAAGTAAAAGGCAACCTATGGAATAAGAAAACATTTGCAAACCATCAACTAATAAGGGGTTAATATACAAACTATATGAGGAACAAACAAGCTCTATGGAAAAACACAAATAACAACTTAAAAAAAAAGACAATTTAAAACAGAAAATATGGCATACCAAAATCTATGGGATACAGCAGAAGTGGTTCTAATGGAATTTAATAGCAACACAGGCTTGTAACAAACAAAAACAATGAATCCCCCCTGAAAATATATATGTATTTTCTAGTTTCTTTATATATATATATATATATAAAGATATATATATAAAGATATATATATATATATATATATATAAAGATATATATATATATATATATATATAAAGATATATATATATAAAGATATATATATATATATATATATGAACAAACAAAGGAAAAAGTTAGTTGAAGGAAATAAATAATGAGGATCTGATTGGAAATAAATACAATAGACAATAAAAAGAAAATAAAGGTCACCTGGCTGGCTAAGTCAGTGGAATGTGTCACTTTTAATCCCAGGTTTGTGCCGCATGTTTGAACCCCATGGTGGGTGACCCCATGTTGGAGCCCCATGTTGGGTGTAGAGATTACTTAAAAATAAATTATTTTTTTAATAAGAGAAAATACAAAAAAATCAATGAAGCTAAGAGCTGCTTCTTTTATAAGGTAAACAAAATTAACAAACCTTTACCTAGACTCAAGAAGAATAAAAGCATTCCAATAATTAACATCAGGAATGCAAAAGAAAGCACAAATGACGCCACAGAAATACACAGTATCATAAGAGACTACCAAGAAGATTTATATGCCAATAAATTAGACAACCTAGAAAGATGGGTAAATCCCTAGAAATTTACAATCTTCCCTGAATGAATCATGAAGAAATAGAAAATCTGAATTTGCATTTTACTAATAAGGAGATTGAATTAGTAATCAAAAACCTCCCCGCAAACAAAAGTTCAATAGATGGCTTTACTAGTGAATTCTATGAACATTCAAGAATATGTAATAGTTATACTTCTCAAAATCTTCCAAAAACTCAGAGCAGTTGGAATGTTTCCAAGCTCATTTTACAAGGCTAGCATTACCCAGATACCAAAACTAGGCAAGGACACCACGGGAGAAAGAAGAAAAGAAAAGAAAAGAAAAATATATATGTGAACTATTATTTTATATTATATCATATATGATATATATGATGTATGATATAATATTTTATATATATTATATATATTATTTATATATTTATATTATATATGTTTATATTTATATATCACAGATGAACAGAGATGCAAATATCCTCAACAAAATACTAACAAACTGAATTCAAGAGTACATTAAAAGAGTCATATACCATGTTCAAGTGGTATTTATTACAGGGAGGCAAGGATGATTCAACATATATAAATCAGTCAATCTGATAGATCACAGTTACAAAATTAAAGATAAAAACCATTGATTATCTCAATAAACTTAGAAAAAAATCTGAAAAAAAATTTGACATCTATTTATTATAATTCTCAACAAAGTGTGTATAGAGGAGAAGTACATCAACATAATAGAGGCCATTTATGACAAACTAACTGCTAAAATATAATGGTGAAGAGCTGAGAGTTTTTACTCTCATATTAGGAACAAGACAAGAATAACCACAATCCCCACTGTTAGTCAACATAGAATTAGAAGCCCTAGCTGAAGCAATTAGATTTTTTTTTAAAGAAAGGTAATATAAAAGGCATTGGCAAATCAGCAAGGAGGAAGCAGTGCTATCATTTTCAGATGATATGATAGTATATATATAGAAACTGTGAATGGCTACCAGACACTGTTAGAACTAATAAATAAGTTCAGTAATGTTACAAGGTATAAAATTAATATATAAAAATCTATTCTGCTTTTTTCAAAGATCTATTTATTTGAGAGCAATTGAAGGAGCAAGAGATAGAGCACAAGCCAGGGGAGGGGCAGAGAAGTAGACTCCCTGCTGAGCAGGGAACCTGATGTGGGACTCAATCCCAAGACTCCAGGATCATGACCTGAGCTGAAGGCAAACCCTTAATCCACTGAGCCACCCAGGCGACCTTTATTCTGTTTTTATACAATAATAATGAGCTTTTTGAAAGAAATCAAGAAAATCCCATTGGTAATCATATCAAAATGAATAAAATATCAAGAAATATTTTTTCAAGGAATAAATTTAAGCAAGGACGTAAAAGACTTGTACAGTGGAAACTATAAGATATTGATGTAAGTAGATAAATGACAAATGAATGGAAAGAAATTTCATGTTCATAGATTGGTAGAATTGATATTGTTAAAATGCCCATACTACTCAAAGAAATCTGCAGGTTAGTACCTCTGGTGAGGCAACAACGAGATTCAGTAAAATCCCTACCAATATGCCAGTCACATTTTTCACAGAAAAGTAAAACAAATAACTCTAAAATTTGCATGGAAACACAAAAGACCTCAAATAGGCAAAACAATCTTGAGAAAAGGAAAAAAGTGAGACATATGCTCCCTGATTTCAATGTATAATACAAACTATACCGTTCAAATCAGTAGGGTATTGACATGAAATCAGACACATAGATCAATGGGACAGAATAGACAACCCAGAAATAAACTCACACATATATGTTTGATTAATTTACACAAAGAGGGCAAGAATATACATTAAGGAAAGGTCTGTCTCCTCAGTAAAGCATGGTGGGAAAACTGGTCAACTATATGCAAAGTACTAAAACTAGATTGCTAGTTTATATCACATACAAAAATCAAACTAAAATGTATTAAAGACCTAAATGTAAGACCTTTTTTGTTTTGTTTTATTTAAAACTTATAGAAGAAAACATAGGTAGAATTCTCCTTGACATTGGTCCTACAGATGCTATTTTGGATATGATTTCAAACGCAAGGGAAACAAAATAAAATATAAACATATGGGGCTGCATCAAACTAAGAAGCTTTCCTGCTCAGCAAAAGAAAGCATTAACAAAATGGAAAGCAACCTAAGGAATGGAAGGAGAGAGTCTCAAAACTATATCTGATGAGGGGTTAATATTCAATGTGTACAAAGAACTCATGCAAATTATTAACAAAACAATCTGATTTAAAAATGGTCAATAGAGAGGCACCTGGGTGGCTCAGTTGGTTAAGCATCTACCTTTGGTTCAGGCATAATCTCGGGGTCCTGGGATTGAACCCTGTGCTGGGCTCCCCATTCAGCGGGGAGTCTGCTTGTCCTCCTTCTGCCCTTCCCTCCTTTGTGTGCATGACAAATGTAATAAAATTTCTATTATAGGAGTCCCAGAAGAAGAGGAGAGAGAAAGGGGGGCAGAACATTCATCTGAAGAAATAATAGCTGAAAACTTCCTTAAAGTGGGAAAGGATACAAACATCTAGATTCAGGAGGCAGAGAGAACTCCCACCAAAATCAACAAAACATATTGTAATCAAGACATATTGTGAATAAATTTGCAAAACACAGCAATTAAAAAAATCTTAAAAGCAGCAAGACAAAAGAGGTCATTACCTTACAAAGGAAGACCCATAACCCTAGCTGCAGATTTTTCAACAGAACCATGGCAAGCCAAAAGGAAGTGGTATGATATATTCATAGTACTGAATGGGAAAAATCTGCAGCGAAGAATACTGTACACAGGAAGACAGTCATTCAGACTAGAAAGACAAATAAAGTGTTTCCAAGACAAACAAAAACTAAAGAAGTACCTGACAACTAAACCAGCCCTTCAAGAAATAGTAAAGGGGACTCTGAGCGGACAGGAGAGACCAAAAGTGTCAAAGACCATAATAGATCAGAGAAAACCTCCAGAAAAAAAAAAATTACAAAAGAAGTAATGAAATGGCTATAAATACATATCAATAATGACTTTGAATGTAATGGATAAAGGCTCCAATCAAAAGACATAGGTTGTCAGAATGGATAATAAAACAAGACCCATGTATATGCTGACTACAAAAGACTAATGTTAGATCCAAAGACACCTGCAGATAGAGAATGAAAGGATAGAGAAATACTTACCAAGCACCTGGATATCAGAAGAAAGCCAGAGTAGTAACACAGATATTGGACAATTAGAATTTATATCAAAGAATGTAACCAGAGATAAAGAAGCATACTATATCATAATAAAGGGGACAATCAACAAGAAGACCTAACAATTGTAAATATTTATGCACACAACATGGGAGCAACAAATATATAAAATAATTAATAACATACTTAAGGAACTAATTTAAAATAAAATAATAGTAGGGATTATAACATCTAATTTATATTGTGGAGAGATCAGCCACAGATAGATAATAAATAGATGATAGATGATAGATAGATATAGATAGATAGATAATAGATAGATGATAGATAATCAGCCATAAAAAAGAATTATTCGGCCATAAATAAAAAATACAATTTTGTCATTTGCAACAACATGGATGGAGCCAGAGAGTATTTTGCTAAATGAAGTAAGTCAAAGACAAATACCATATGATTTCACTCATACGTGGAATTTAATAAACAAAACAAATAAGCAAAGGGAAAAAAATAGAGCAAAAAAACAAGAAACAGACTCTTAACTCTAGAGAAACAAACTGATGCTTCCTAGAGTGAGGTTGGAGGGGCAATGGATAAAATAGGTGCCGGGGATTAAGGAGTGCACTTGAGATGAGCATTAGGTGATGTATGGAAGTGTTGAATCACTATGCTGTACATCTGACACTAATATAACACTCTATGTCAATTATATTACCTCATTAACGTATAGCTGTCATAATAATGATGTGTAAGAACAGTAAATTAACTATGCTTTGTTACATTTACTTTTTTTTAGATTTTAATTATTTATTTATTTATTTATTTATTTATTTATTTATTTATTTATTTA
>NC_058420.1:744859-749263 GCF_002201575.2 Neomonachus schauinslandi
TTTATTTATTTATTTATTTATTTATTTATTTATTTATTTATTTATTTGAGAGAGAGTCAGAGAGCATGAGCGGGGGAAGAGCAGAGGAAGAGGGACAAGCAGATTCCAAGCTGAGCATGGAGCCTGATAGGGGGCTGATCCCATGACACTGAGATCATGACCTGAGCTGAAATCAAGAGTCATAAGCTCAACCTGCTGCCACTCAGGTGCCCCTTGTTACTTTTACTTTCATATTTAGTTTATCAATAATCATTTAATTGACTTATGAACCTATCAGGAATAAAAATAAGCATAATCGCTCATATAAAACAATTCCATCTTTTTATCTGCCTCTCTGTAGTAGGCTGTCTGTGGGATAAGAAGGTTCATTCGCTGACTCCACAAACACCCAGGAGACTCTCCATGCTGCAGCAAGTGAGGTCAGCCTAGTGGCCTTCTCAAACGCTGGTATCTAATGTAAGAGGCAGACCACACACAGTTCCCTGAACAGACAATATGCTCTCAGGCTTTGAAAAATGGGAATACAATATGCTAAGAATAGAAGGTATAATGGGGAAGGGTTCAGAAAGGCAGGATTTTTTTTCTTTGACAAATGTTTCATCTCACTTTATTTAATCCCCCTGAAATAGACTATCTCCTTTCTGTCTCTGACACCTGGATTTTTTCTGCTCTATCCCGAGGAATGCCTGTCTGTTCTCAATGCCCCCACCCCTCTCCACACAAACAGTTTCCTCCTGTTCCCTTCATTTCCCTCCCCAGCTGTTCTCTGGGAATATGGCAGCCCATGTCACCCATCAAAGAGTAGCTATTTTCTCCTCCAGAAGCTACACGACACAGGCTTCCAACGGGGTAGGTGTCCTCCCTGCTTTTCCTTGGTCCTCCCAAATCATTTATCCCCCTTGTCCTTGCAAACGCTCAGCTACTTTAAAGCAAATTTCTGGATTGGGGCATCACACCATGCCTCTGTCATTCTGGAAGCAGTGACATTGAGGCCGATATGCGAATGGTGTGGGCAATGGCTAGGCACCAATGAGGAGGGGCCTCATGGTAGCCTCTGGGGAGCAAGTGAGCCCAGTGTGTTAGGTGTGAAGTAATACATCAACAAGGCTCTGTCCTCGGTGGTATGAAATTGGTAACATTAATGAAGTGAGAGAACAGGGCCCTTGGGAGACATTAGGGGCTAGGGAAGGAAGAGATGAGTAGGTCACATTCAGGGTGCATAGAGCAAACATAAACTCAGACAGTGCAGCTGTAGATGAAAGCGGATGCTCTGACAGAGCTGCCCAGTTCTATACAAGAAAGAGAAGCGAGGAAGAATGGTCTAAAGAGAGTACGGAAGTCTCCATGGAAGGATATGTTTACATCAACCCCTAGATTTTGGGAGACTTTAAAGGGGTTAGAAATGGTGAGGAAGACTGTTTATGTCGAAGAAAGAATATGAGTGTGGCAAAGATGCAAGAAAGACAATGTCATGTAAATATAATTACTTTAGTTTCAATGGAAATGGGGGCTAGAGATAGGGAGATTTTGTTGTTGCTTGTTTGTCTGATTATTATTTTTAACGTATATAGAATGGAATGTGCATTCAGTGTAATCTAGCAGATTTTCTGCATGCTCAAAACAGTGTTCCAGATAGAATAAACTAGACTAGACAAAAAGTGTACTCATAGGGGGAGAAACTGGAGGCAGACATTTACTTGAATTATCTTTACAATATTATAATTCTTTGAAATTCTATGTCATAAAAGGATGTGTTATGCATTTTGAATAAAACACACTGGAATTATTCTAGGTCCATTATCCAAATAATGTATGACCCAATACGAATGCTAAGGACAGCAAGAACACATCTCGGAAATGTCTTGCCTTTTCCCTTCCCAAATTATTTTTTAACAATTTGGTGAGTTACTTTTCATTAATATTCACACATTATTGTGAATAATAAATTGGCTCCTAAACTCCCGGGTTTTATTTCCTGTACAGATCTTCCAGAAAGAATGCGGGACCACACATCATCACCTGTAGATGTAACTCACAGGCCAAAGGAGTGAGAAAAGTGTGCTTCCAGTCCCAAAACTCTGCCATTGTCATTGTCTGAAACTGACTTCATCGGCCACACTCTTCTGACTTCAAAAAGAGCTGTGAAGTGTGTGATCGTTTGTGGACAGTACTGAACCCATACAGATCTAGACATTCTACTAACAAAGGATAGAATAGATGCTTTAGAGTCACCATGACGACCATGGACTGTAGCACCATGAGGAGGAATAACCATGGGAGACATTTATGTCAGGAGACTTGGTAAGAGATGGTGATTTTTATATGGAGGAGTGCAGAGATAAAGAAAAGTTGGGATAACTTTTTTTTTTTTTTTCTGATTTCTGGCTCGGGCTGTTGTAAATGGTGGTACCAATGGTGATACATGCTTCAGGGGACTTTGGCAGTTCATTGTTAGGCATGGTGACTTTGATGTCACTGTGAGAGTCTACTCACAGGACTCCCTTAAACTGGCATGGCAGCAACAAGGAATAGATACAAGTTGGCCATGCAACAATTCTTTGGTGTATGATTCGGTGTCCTGAAAAATCAAAAGGACAAAAACAAAATTGTTAGTTCATTATAATGTCAATTAGCTAGTATAGAATGAAATTGTGAGCAGCTCAGCGGATTGATTTCATAATAAGGAGCATTGCTTAGCTCTCCACACATGCCTGTGTTTGTGAATGTGGGTGGGAAACAAACCACATGCTGTCATTCAGCAAACTGCAAGTCCACTTCCCCCAGAGAACCTCATGGACCAGTTTCACCAGGCAGAGTACACAATCTGCTTCTGACTCACAACATCGAATTGTATTTCTTTACTCGGTTATATACTCTCATATCCTGAATACTACTCTCTCTTTCTAGAATATAGTAGTTTAAATGCTTATTTAAAATATAAAGTGTGTTGGCTAACTGAACATAATGAAAAATTAATAAAAAATAAACCAAAATAATTATAGAAATACTAATACTGCAATTTTAGAAACAATAAAAACAACAGCAATAATGGTTGTCCCTATGTAATGACTAAGTGCTAAGCTCTGTTCTGCGTGTGCATGTATATACCTGCGTATGTGCATGCATCTGTGTTATATACTGTGTTGTCACTTAGTCTAGAAAAAAACCTTTGATAAAAATTCATTTGCTAAAAAAATTGATTGATAAAAATTCATTTCAGATAAAATTTCATGTCTGATTGATGTGTTGTATAATAAGACAATATAAAAAATTTCAAAGATACTGTATTTGCATTGTATTTTCTTGTTTATCTCTACAAATCATGGAAATTTTTCACTTATATTACTACTCTCTTAATATAATCATTTGGGTCAGTAGCATACCCATTCCTAGGGAAAGTCACACTATCGTACATTTATGGTGTGCATTTTTCATGTCAATCCCTACACCCTACCTGGGTCTCAAACTCATGACCACAAGATGCAGAGTCCCACACTCCACTGACTGAGCCAGCCAGGTGCCCCTGGCATACTGAATATTTTCCGTACAAGTCACTTAGGACTCAGCCTGTGCAACGACACTTAGACCTTCCCCTGAAAGCAGGAAATACATCTCGCATGGAACAGGTACCCTCTCTGAAGCAGGACGTGAAGAGACTGCCTTATCCCCAGAGCTGGGGAATTTAGAGCCCAAAAGGCTTTAGAAACAACCCCTGTTACTTTTTACCATGTACTGCTCCAGCCCAAACTCTGTCTAGACTTCCTTACTAATCCAAGCTCCCAAAGCTCAGGGTTCTTTGTCCTGTCAATGCCTCACAGATTTATTGTCACTTTGTCTAAAATGGGTAAAACTGCCTGCCTCGGTCCCTTCTTTGGGTCTCAGTTGCATTAGTGGGCCCCCAATCACTGTCCTATTAATCTGACTCATGCCATTTTAATTCTGAGTCCTGCTAAGACCTTGTGGGTAGAGAAGAACTTTCCCTCCCTTCATCAAGCCGTAGTAGGAGGCTCTGAGTCTCCCCAAGGAGAAGACCTTATTCCCACCACCTGCATCCCAACCTCTGGCCTTGGGGAGCATTGAGGAGGTTGGGGGGAGCCCCAAATGTGGGAGCCAAGAACAGGCTGCCTGGATCAGGACCTGCACTGTGCAGCCCGGCCCTCCCTCGAGTCTGGGTGGGCCTGGGATCACGGGGCCCACTATGGCCTTCTGACCTGGAAGAACCCAAGGCATCACAGGATCCCCCTTCTGTTGGGGGACTCCCTTGTGTTTCAAAGCCTGTCTAGACTCTCAGTCCTGCTGACTGCTGATCCTGTTCTCGCTGCTCCCAGGTCACTCTCCTCCTGACTGGATACTACAGGGTCATAGTCAAGGAACCTCAAGCCCTGCATTCAGGTGAACTCTCCC
>NC_058420.1:749363-763757 GCF_002201575.2 Neomonachus schauinslandi
CCCACACACCAAAATTAACCATGAGATCGACGGGGTACTTGACATACACCGACATCCAAGCACTAAAGCTACACAAATGCTCATCTTTTCCCCTACAGCAGAACCACGAGTATCTGCACTCCTTTGCCAGGATGGAGCAGGCAACTGACAAAAGCAGCCCTGGCCCCATATGAGACACCTGGGAATACTGAGTGTGGGAAGCCTTGGACCGCATCAGGCTGACTGTCACCACTTAAAAGCTGCTTCCGAAAAATTTGGAGGGTTGACTCCCTCTACCCTGGAAGGTATGCAGGTGGTTGGGAGGCAGCGTGAGCTACCTAGGCCTGCCCAAGCCTGGCTGATGGGGTTCTTACTGCGCATGCAAACGCTGTGCATCAACAGGGCAAGAAACGGGAGAGGCCGGTCACCGGAGCAGGCTTCTGGGGGCACAAGGCCACCTGCCTCATTCCAAACTCTAATTACACAGTTTTCCCTTGAGGGCAGAGATAGAGAAACCAATCTTGCCAGGACAGAGCCAGACAGGCTGGGTAGGGCATCTTCCAGCAAGACACACTGGGGAGCCTTTACTGCTGGTCATGCCCGGGACCCCATCCAGAGTGGGTCCAAACGGGTTCTGACTCTGGCCAGTTGAAAACTGCAGCCTCCACGGAGGTATCACATTGTCTGATTTCAAACTCTACTACGAAACTCTAATAATCAAAACAGTAGGGCACTCAGACCTACAGGTGAATGGAATCGAACAGAGAGCCCAGGAGAAGCCACGCATATAAAGGTCCATCAACTGATGACCAAGGAGGCAAGTCCATACGAGGGGGGAAGACAGTGTCTTCAATAAAGGGTGCTGGAAAGACCGGACATGCGTAAGAATGAAACTGGACTACTGTCTTCCAGCATACACAAAAATAAACTCAAAATCAATTACAAACTTGACTGTTAAGACTGAAACCATAACACTCCTAGAAGAAAACATAGTCAGGAAGCTCTCTGACATTGGTCTTAGCGATATAATTTTTGGACCAGTCCCCTCAGGCAAGGGCCACAGAAGCTAAAATAAACAAGTGCCTTCATAGCAAACTGAACAGCTTTTGCAAAACAAAGGAAACCTACAACATAAGGAAAAGGCAACCCAGTGAATGGGAGAAAACATATGCAAAAGGTACATCCAGTGAGAGTTAATACTGAGCATATGTAACGAACTTATACAACTTCATGCCAAAACCACAAATAACCTGATTTAAATATGGGTAGAAGACTTGAATCGACTCTTTCCCAAAGAAAACACAGGTGGCCAACAGGCTTCCGAAAAGCTGTTCAACATCACTGATCCTCAGGTATCAAAACCACAATGAGATATGACTTCCTACCTGTCAGAGTGGCTATTACCAAAAAGACAAAAAATAACAAGTGTTGGCGAGGATGTGGAGAAAATGGAACCCTCGTGCACTCTTGCTGGGAATGTGCATTGGTGTAGCCACTATGGAAGGTCCTCAAAAAATGAAACATAGAAATACTGTATGACCCAGCAAATCCACTTCTGGGTATATACATGAAGAAAACAAAGAAAGACCCATCCGGAAAGATATACACATCCTTGTGTTTCTGGCAGCATTATTTACAAGGACCAAGATACTGATGCAACCCTAAGTGGCTGTTGATAAATGTATAAAGAAGATGAGGTATGTATACATAAGGAATATAACTCAGCCGGAAAAATGAATGCAATCTTAACATTTGCAACAACTTGAATGGACCTAAGAGTATTATGCTAAGTGAAATGAATCACAGAAAAATAAATCTACTAGGATTTCACTTATATGTGGAATCTAAAACACAAAACAGTGAAACAAAACAAAACAGAACCAGACTCATAGAGGCAGGAAGCAAGCTGTTGGTTACCAGAGGGGGAAGAAGGGGTCAGGGGAGATGATACAGGTGAGGGGATTAAGCGGTACAAACTTCGAGTTATAAAATAAACAGGCCATGGGGATGGAATATACACATAGGGAATATGGTCAATATAATTCCAGTCACTTTGTAAGATGACGGATGGTAACTAGACTTACCCTAAGGATCATTTCGTTATGTATAAAACTACTGGATCACTCTGATTTTGATCCACCTCAAACTAGAAGATAATGTGTATCAATGATACTTCAATTTAGCAATTGATTAAACTGAAGAAATACAAAATAAAACTGCTACCTCACAAAGATTCTGGGGCTGGGCTCCCCCTACCAAGCATACTGGGCAGTTGCTTGGGGCCAGGCCCCAGCTGCCCAAGACCTGCTGAAGGAGTGTGCCCTGCACATGCAGGGCTGCTCAGTGCAGGGTTCCCAGGGATCTGGAACAGAGCAAGGGTTTGCAGGAGCTGGCGCTCGGGGTACAAGGGGTTTGTACAGTCACATGCCTTCTATGCACAGCACAGCCTAGGCTCACCTTAGGCACAGCTGGAGGATACTGGACTAGCCAGGGCAAGGAAGGGCCACTGGCTGGCAATTTCTCCAATAAGAGAGAGCTGGGCTGTCTGGCAAGAGAGACACCTGGGCCCCAATCAGGCAACCGGTCCAGACGTACTGTGCATGGACTGTGCCTGTGGGCCTAGCGGTTCAGGGTTGCCTGGGATCTGGAATAAGGCGAGTGTCCAGGTCATAGGCTCCGTCTCTACACAAATAAGGGGTATGTCTAACTTCAAGGCATAACCTGCAGAAATGAGCATAAGTTTCCCAAAGGCACAGCTGGAAGGGACTAGAATATATTCCCAGGGAGGTGCTAGTTGGCTGGAAGGTGATTCTTCTCAGAAGAGTCCTCTGGGTTCCCTGGTTCTGGAAGAGCCCTGGACCCGATTAGGCTACAAGTCCAAATTAGGATTTGCAGCTGCTGCCTCAATGTGATTCTCAGGGAATGAGCTGGGGACAGTGCTCCCCAAATCTGGGGCCGGAGGCCCTCCCACCCACTCTGTGCTGCTCTGCAAGCAGGTGAGCTCCAGGGGAAGCTGGTGGCCTCTCAGGCTGAAGTGACACATTTCCCTCTCTCAGGGGTCTTCATCCATTCTTGCTCACCACAAGTCCCTCTCCATTGGGTTGCTTGGGCCCCATGGTAGGAAGAAACTCACCGGCTGTGTCCGCACCACACCGTGCTCGGGCCTCCAGTGGAGGCTCCATGGTGCAAGGACCTGGGCTTTGCTCACCTCGCAGCCAGAGCAGGGCTGTCTCCAAACAGGCACCTAGAAATGCTGCAGGAAGGATGGATCCTGCCACGAAGTCAGGGATGAAGTAAACCAGGAGCTCTACTCAGGTAGAAATCTTGTAGAGTCAAAAACTCCACCTCCCAGCCTGTGGGAGGAGTCTCCCACATGATCCAAGCAGCCTCTATTGGAGAGCACAGCCCTGTCCCTCACAGCTACTCCAGCCCTGAAAGACCCTGTGATATCTAATCCCACAGCAACCTCGGGGGCCAGCACTGATGTGGGGAACAAAGGCAAAAGAAAAATTATTAATTATTTAATTATTAATTATTTAATTATTAAATTTCCTTATACCTACAACCCACTGATAAACCCTTGAAACAGGCAGAGGGACATTCCTCTAGGGACTCAACTGCCTCTATTGATACTCTGCTAAGGGGGAAAGGCAACCCTATCCCAAAAGCACCCCCAACCGCCAGATCCCGTAGGTCCAACTTTAGTATATAAAACTTCCTTCGGAAACTTCCTTAATCTCTAAACCCCCCAAAATATGTGTTGGTAATCACACCCCAAGCAGATGGCCCACCGATATACATCTGAAGGTTCTCATGACTCAGGTTTTATTAAGTGGTAATAAATGACCTTTTCCCAACAATAGCTAGCCCCCTCAAGGTCCTGGAAACCTTGCTTCCAAAGTTCCTTAGAGACTTACCCTATCCCTAACCCCCTCCCAACTTGAAAGTATATAATGGGCCACTCCTCATGACCCCAGTGCACCTCTTCCTGAGCTTTCATAAAACAACCTTTTTGCACCAAAGAGGTCTCAAGAATTCTTTCTTGACCATTGGATTTGACCCCTAACGTTCTTTCCTACATCAGTCCCACCTCCCAGACCTTTCCCATCCTCCCACTTTGAGAGTGGACTTCCACTTTAATTAGGTGTTTGGTGGTTGCTACATCCCTGCTGACTGCCTCGATTCAAGCACGGCTCAGATCCCTGCATGGATCTTCTCCTGGAGGATCCAGGAACTGAGACCTCCCTTCACACAATGCAGACTCAGGGGTGACAGCTTCAACTGATGCCTGAGGGCCACCAATTGGCACCTGCTGCCTCAGAATGATTGGGAGTGGGAGGCTCTCCCATCTTCTACACTGTGCAAGCATTTGGGGACAAGCACTAACTCCCCAGGCCCGGAGGGCCCCAGTGCCCAAGGTCTGCAGAAGGACTGCATGCTGTGCATGTGCAGCTGTGCAGACCAGTATCGGGAGGGATCTGGAACTGGCAAGGGTCTGGGAGTCCTGATCACAGGATTCAGCTCTTGCAGGACCAAGTTTGTGCCTAATTGGAAGCTCTACTCGGCACAAGTGGGCATGATCCCCTTGAAGGCTCAGATGGAGGAAATGGTAGTGCCCTGCCTGCATCAGCCCAGCCCCCTGGCTAGGGTCTCCTTCACTGAGAGACCTGCTTACAGGTCAGCCCAGGCCACTATCAGGCAGTCAGTCCAAACAGGGACTGGTAGTCCCCACTTTAAACTGCCCTCAGGAAGATTTGGGGGGCACTGGGCACTGTCCCCTCTGGAGGCTATGCAGCTTTGGGGGACCAGCCTGAGCCTCACAGGCCCCAAGAGCCAAAGGCCAGCTAACAGAGTACATACTGCACATGTGTGGGAGATACAGGTCAGGGGAGCCTGGAATCTGAACCAGGGCATCTGTAGGGACAGGCTGAGTTCTAGTAGTGAGCTACTGGGGGACCAGGACACGGCCTAATTACAAGTGCTAGTCTGCACAAATGTGCCAATTCTTCCCCCTGAAGACACACCTAGAGGAATCTGGACTGCCCTGTCAGGCAAGGCAGTGCAGGATGGGTTGAGATTTCCTCCAGTAAGAGACACCCAAGAACCTTGATTATGGTAGCCTGGGATCCCATCAGGCAGCCAGTCTAAGTGGGGAGTGACTGAGCCAGGTTGAAGCTGCCACCTCAGAAAGAGTTTTGGGGCGTGAGCTCTGTCCACCCCGGGAACGCTGCAGATTCAGGGGACACGACTAAGCCCAACGGGCCTGGTAAACCGGGGCAGCCCAACACTGCTGGCCGACAGTGTAGACACTCTGGGCACACACTACTTGTCTCTCCTGGTTTAGCACCCCATATCCTCTCCTGTCTTTACCTGCTAGACCTAACCGGCTATCACCTGCATGTCTCCATACTGATTGGTTGCATCATATTACGCATACATCTTGGATTTCTTTCCTGTCCTTTCCTTTCCTTTGCTTCCCCTCCCTCCCTCCCTCCGTCTCTTCCTTCTTCTTTCCTCCTTTCTTTCTTTGTTTCTTTCTTCTTTCTTTTCTCTCTTTCTCCCTCCCTTCTGTCTCTCCTACCTCACACCCATGCTCCTCCCTCCCGTCCTTCCTCTTTCTTTCCTTTCTTTCCTTCGTTCTTCCCTTCTTCCTTCCTTTCCCTTTCTCTCTTTCTCCCTCCCTTCTCTCTCTCCTACCTCCCACCCACGCCCCTGCCTTCCTTCCTTCCTTCCTTCTTTCCTTCCTTCCTTCCTTCCTTCCTTCCCTCCATTTGTTTACGCTAACCGGGACACATTAATTTGTCCAAAGCTTTTATCCCCTTGCTTGGCACAGTATCCAAATAAGCTGTGGCCCTAAGGGTAGTTTTTCTAAGTATGTCACAGCCACACCTTTCAGGTGGTGAAATTCATGCAGCTCAAGACTGAAACCAGTTCCTGACGGTTAGCAGATGCTGTAGGACGTTGCTAACCATGCTGGAGAATGTTATCCTTTGACAATTGCGCCCCTGTGGATGAGAGAGAGGGGAAATACTGGCCTTCCTCCCTCTCAAGGATGTGCCTGGAGGTGTGGATTGGATAGGAGAACGGCTGCCTCCCTTCTGTCACCCGCTCAGTGTCCACGTGCCCTGCACCCACCGGAAGTGGGATTGACTGTTTGCCAGAGTTGCAGTGGCTTGAAAATAGTCCTTTCATTTTCAGGGGAATGGACCCCATTCTGGAGAAAAGGGAGCTTCTAATACGTTCTGCAGTTACGCTTAAGCACTGCTCACTGGGGTCTCTCTTTATACATCAAGTAAAAGGATCCCTCCCCGCAGTTTGCAATGAGACAGAGGTCCTGTCTGCACAACAACTTTGTGTCGTTACACAGAATTACATCCACATGGGGAGCACGTGCCTCAGCAGGAAGTCCGGAGCAGCACGGTGACCACAGTGCAGTCAGACAGTCCTTCCGCTGCCTACCTCTGTGGCCTTCCCCTGGCCTCCTGGATGACAGGGGGCACTGCTGCCCCACCTCTGCCCTGAGCAACAGTTGCCCAGGTGCGAAAGCATATGCAACCTCACGAGTCTGGAGCCGCATTGGGCCGGCAGCCCCCTTTCCCCTACTAGTGGTACCCGGCATAGCCGGAGCTCTGCTTGTTGTAGAGCTAAAGACAATCAGCTCAAGGCCATCTGGGTTGGTTAGACTGCCACGGCCCGGCGTGAACGTGGGGCCTTGTGTTTCTGAACACGAAGGCCGTGATTGTGTTCGGTGGGTGCCGACCGGGTTCATGGTATTACAAGGAAGGGAAAGCTGTGTTGTACGATGCAAGAACCAGGGATTTAGAGTATAGGGCGTCTTTACACTGTTGGCCCCAAATATAGTGAGCAAGTTCCCTTAGATTCCTTATATACAAGAAAAGTCACCTGCCTTTCTCATGTGGATTATAGCATTATAGTTCTCTTGGTTGAACTACTCAACAAAAGTCCCACTAGTAAGGGGGACTGGTTGGCTCAGTCTGTAGAGCATGTGACTCTTGATCTTGGGGTCCTGAGTTCAGCCCCATGTTAGGTGTAGAGTTTCCCTTAAAAAAAAAAAAAAAAGGGAGAGAGAGATTTTACTTAACACCTTAGAAAAAGGGTGGTGGACCTGAGTGGCTCAGTTGGTTAAGTGTCTGACTCTTGATCTCACCTCAGGTTTGATCTCAAGGTTGTGAGTTCAAACCCTGCTTTGGGCATGCAGCCTACCAAAAAAATTGTTTACTTAAAAAAAGAAGTACTTCTCTTTTTTCACTATATATTCATTTTCTTATGTTTTCAATTTTCCCTGCTATTATACATGCTTACTGACATAATTTTTATGAGTCTATGATAGTCCATTTAGAGGTTTGCACTATGTGAACTATTCCTCACATCCTATGTGAGAACTTGGTGGACCCAGGTCCTCTGGGGTCCTTGGTCTGTGTTCTCATCTCATTATGTCTTTTTCTCTTGTCTACTAAGGAAATCGTAGGAAACAGAAATTTGCACCTACCCTAGTGCTATGGTTCTGAGGAGCAGGTGAGAAACCTGTGTTTCCCTCTAGCATGCTCCTCCTCAGGGTAACACATTTGCTGGCCAGCTCTCACCTCTTCTCAGTGTCTCATTTCCTGCCCCTCCCCATGGCCACCTGTGATTGTCAGTCTCTGACCTTTCTTTGCCCAAATGGTGTTGCTAAGGGCTCTCTCAGAGCACCGTCAGCACGTAAACAAAAAGAGAAGGAAGGTCACCCATGAAATCCAAAAGGCTGGGTGCTTCTTCAGAAGGAAGATGTACAGCCCATCACCTGGCCCATCCCCCAGGGAGGCAGGAGGTATTTGGGAGGATGGGAGAGCAAACCAAGGCTGCCCTTTTCCATGTGGTATCCCAGGCCTTGGACCACAGAGTTTTCTCTGTGCCCCTCCGTGTTGCTCTGTGCACACATCAGTAGCCTCGGCAATGGTGATGCCCACTGGCTGTGCTTACCAGACCTCGCTCCTCTGGGAGACTTCTGAGCCAAGTGACCTGCCAGTGCGACCTCCTAAGGACCATTTTCATCTGCAGAGTGAGCTCTGCTGCAGAAGCTGTGTGGCCAACAGGAGAATGGGTGTCCCGGGGTAGCAGAGAAGTTTGCTCATGGATCATTGCCATGGGTCTTGTACTTCCTTTCAGTGACCGCTTCCGAATGTCCAATCAAGTTCAGCTCTGTTGGGGTAAGAAAGAGAATTCACTTCAATCGATGAGACAGGTTATAGTCAAAATAGCGACTGGGGTGCATGGCTGCCCAGGCACTCGATAATTTAAAACCAACAGGTGATGCAGGCAATTCTCCCCTCAGCCACTCACCAGCTCAGTATGTTTGTGTGTCTGCTGTCTTTTGTGGCTAGGATATTTTTCAGTATATTTACCAAATCTCCTTTCTTAAGAGATGGCCCACCTTGACAGTTGTCTAGCCTGCTTTCATCAGTGATGATTTAATGTGGCTCTAAGCTTGTATTGTTGACTTTGCTGGGCATAGACTTCCTTCAGAAGCAGTACCTCAGGGCAAAAGGTTTGTTCCCAGTGGGCTGCAGGGTTCCACCTGGCAGTTTGCCTCCACAGGGCAATCCAGAGACAGAATCACAGATGCAGTTGCGTCTTCGTCTCATGAAGTTTGTGAAAGTCAGGGTGAGTCTCCATGACCCATCTGGTATCCACAGTAGACCAGCCTCGTAAAATGAACAGTGGTTGGAATAACCCACTCTGCCTCTCTGCAGAGCTTCACAATCTTACTAATCTCTCCCATCCATCCAAGGATGCTGCATGGCCTCTGATTTAGTCTGTGGAAGGGCATGGTTCCAAAGGCCTCTCTGTGGTCTCCTCTTTCCTAATAAATATCAGACCAAGGTTCAGAAACCAAAGTGGGAATTGCACCAGTGCTAATATGAGTATTTCCATTCCACATTCTTGACCTGGGGAAATGAGCACAGGATGACTCTCTGGTCTCAGTGAACAAACTGTTAAATGTAGGACAAGGCTTCTTCTATTTCCACACCTTCCAAAGCCCCTACTCCAACTGTTGGGCAGGTCATGTAACAGTCCTGGTCTTTGGGCACCAACATACGTTCGGAATCATTCTATAAATGTTCCCAGGATAGGTAGTGTTTCCCTTTTTTCCAGAGTTGGTCCCACCAGTGAATATCTGTGTCTTGGGGGACATTTGGGGAAAGTTGGGGGTGGGAGATGAGATGCATGGCACACGTGGAGAAGGTGGTAGGGTCATTTCCCAAAGGGCTCCAGTCTCTCCCTCACTCTAGGGGCTCAGAGGCCCACACTGGCTTAGGGCTCATAGCTGGGGAAGAGACCATGACTCTTCACTATAGTAACTACTCAATCTAGATATTTATTTTTTTCTGCTACATTGCCCAACAATTTCAATCTGGACAGACCTGATCAACTGTCCAACAGCACACACCCTTGATGTTCCCATCCTCTGGTTACCATTCTGGCTCCGTGGCTCCTGGGTGACTGCACACACCTTGACTCTGCTGGTTGAAGCATCCTTCCTGCCACTCCTCACCTCCCATCTTCTCCTGCAGTGTAGGATAGCTCCCCCAGAGCTCCTCGAGGACACTGGTACCTCCCGTACCCATGCCTCTGTAAGTGTGTTGATGAAGGTAGTGCATGGATGGCTGTGTCTTTCAGCAAGCACGATTAGGGATGGCTGAGCACACGGCACATCACAGAACCATTTCAACATGCCTGATTCTTATGCTTCCTGACTTCTTCCTGTCTTCCTCAACGGTATACCCAAGGAAATCCCAACATTTGGCCCTTATTGACCCAATATAGCATCCAGAATATCAACACCATGTGCAAGTGGTCAGGGTCGTCCTTTAAATACCAACTCTCAACTGAGCATATTCCTATCAATGAATTCCGTCCAATCCATATCTTTATTTTGTCCCTTTGGTCTACCACTCTCAGAACATATTCCAGCCCTGCCACTCAGGCTTTGGCCAACATAGAAGGGCTAGGATCTCTAAGCTGTCAGTGTATCGTCTCTCCTTCAGGAAAGGCCTCGGGACTTTCTAAATGGCTAATTTTCAAAATTTCTTCTTTTCTTTCTTTCTTTTTTTTTTTTTTTTTTTTTTGAGAGAGATAGAGAGTGACCATGAGCGGGGGCATGGGGGAAGGGTGGGGTGGGCGAGAATCCCAAGTAGGCTCCATGCTCAGCATGGAACCCAATGCAAGGCTCAAACCTCTGCCTCATCTATGAAATTCCATTACAGTGAATTATCAGCAAAGACCATTTAACTGGAATCAATTGCACACCAACCATGTAAGTCTGGTATTTGAAGACAGTGCTTATAATAGCTATATCATTTTGGTCATTGATATCATACATTTTTAGAATACATCCCAAAATAAAAGTAGCATTATCTTTTAGTATAAATATAAGCATGTATATCAGACTTAATATTCTTAGGATTTCTACATTAAACACCTCAAGATAAATATTACTCAGGAAGTAATGATCTATTATTTTTGTCTTTCATCTTACACTCAAAATTTTAATATAAAAATGTAATATAGGAACATACAAATAATTGAATAGATGTGTAGTCTTACTAATTTTATTGAATAGTTTCCTTCTATTTAAATGTAATTTCCCTTCTGTTTAAATTTAAGGAGATATTCTGAATGTTTTATTCATGTACTGAGAGATGTGACAGAAAATGAAAAGAATATTTTTCAAACTAATTAAGTCAAATGAGTGCTGCATAATGAATTTTCAAAATCTTGACAAATGTAAAATGGTAAAAAATATTTGAGCATATTGCATTCACTAGGTAAAGTGCATGGAAGCCTTTCTTTTACCTGGGAGGCAAGTTTGGGATATGACTGTGTTTATAGCTAAAGACTTGGTATCTAATGATGACAGCATCTTCTATAATTAGTCTCCAAACTTCTAGAGGTTAGGATGGTGTAAACTGCATGTTACATCTCTTTACTCACATTTAGTAGTATTAGACAGAGAATATTTAATGTCACATAGAGAGAAAGAGACTATTACTTTATTAGGGAAGCACAGATTTGGAAGATTTTACAGGATATGTAACATTTGTCTTCCCACTTTTAAACAGAGTGTTAGGAAGCTCACCATTAGAGTATACCTCTTTGGATTCAAGAACAGATTTCATTCAACATTCTGGATGGCCTAGAAGGTATCATTTTATCTATCATTCTAGCATCATGGAAGGATATTCCAGATGCCTGATTGACCAGTTAGGCAAAGATTCCTAAAAGATGGTTGTACAACTGGGTGGCTTAGTTGGTTAAGCACTGGACTTGATCTCAGCTCAGCTCTTGAACTTCAGGTGCCCCATGGAAGTGGAAAGAAAGTAGCAGAACCTAGAAGATGAAGTAGTTGTTGGATTTATTATGAAGTACTTCTAATAGCTGAAGACAAAATGTAGACAAAATATTCTTGTAGAGGCAGCACAAACTGCTTAAAAATGTAAATATAATTGATATATTGTGGATAACTTTGGATATCAGAGTCCATAATCAAAAATACCTTGAACAAACATTTACTGAGAACCTACAATAGGCCAGGGACTACTATGTGATGGCGTTCTGCAGAAAATAGACATTACATATACTTTTGTTTTCTTTTTTTTTTTTTTTTTTAAGATTTATTTATTTTAGAGAAAGAGAGACAGGGAAAGGGAGGGAAAGTGTTAAGCAGACTCTGTACCTGTGTGCACAGCCTGACCTGGGGCTTGATCTCATGACCCTGATATGACAACCTGAGGCAAAACCAAGAGCTGGGCATTTAACTGACTGTGTCTCTCGGATGCCCCCACACTTCTCAACACTAAAATTGAGTATGGATTTTTGATGAGAATGAGCATAACAATTGAAATCATTAATGGAAAATGGAAAACCAGAATGACAAAATTATTCTTGGCAGTGAGAAAAAGTCAACAACTTTGGATAATGGTATATTGAATTTGAGTTGTCAATAATATTCATTGATTTTTTATTCATAGATTTTAAAGACTAACTTATGATCCACCAGTTCATGGAAGGCATCGATGCCCTTAAATCTCAATCCATGTCCTTACCAAATTTTACTGAGCTGTTGGTCAAACCAGTCAAAACAGCAAGACCTACTTAAACATGTATCTATCTGCAACGTCATTCAAAGGTTAATCTTTTAATATTCCTAATGTTATAGCAAAACAGTGGTCACATTCCAGGCCATCAAAGTTGAGTGTAGAGGTTTATTTCATAATGAAGAATCCCAATAATCACTAAAATAAAACAGAAAAATACACATTATTTATATTTTATCAGGGACATATTTGTACATTTGCTTCCCAAAGGGAAAACCAAAACACATTTCATTCAAACTTAAAAGAGTTTTTTTGTTGTTGTTTTTAAGATTCATGGTGCTTGAACTTACAACCCTGAGATCAAGGGTCACATGCTCTACTGACTAAGCCAGACAGGAACCCCAAACTTATGAATAGTTCTTTTTTCTTTTTTTAATTTTTTTATTCTTATGTTAATCCCCATACATTACATCATTAGTTTTAGATGAAGTGTTCCATGATTCATTGTTTGTGCATAACACCCAGTGCTCCATGCAGAATGTGCCCTCCTCAATACCAACCACCAGGCTAACCCATCCTCCCACCCCCCTCCCCTCTAGAACCCTGTTTGTTTTTCAGAGTCCATCGTCTCTCATGGTTCGTCTACCCCTCCGATTTCCCCAGCTTCATTCGTCCCCTCCCGCTACCTTCTTCTTCTTCTTTTTTTTTTTTCTTAACATATATTGCATTATTTGTTTCAGAGGTACAGGTCTGAGATTCAACAGTCTTGCACCATTCACAGCACTTACCAGAGCACATACCCTCCCCAGTGTCTATCACCCAGTCACCCCATCCTTCCCACCCCAGCCCCCACTCCGGCAACACTTAGTTTGTTTCTGAGATTAAGAATTCCTCATATCAGTGAGATCATATGATACATGTCTTTCTCTGTTTGACTTATTTCACTCAACATAATACCCTCCAGTTCCATCCACGACGTTGCAAATGGCAAGATCTCATTCCTTTTGATGGTTGCATAATATTCCATTATAAAACTTTTCTAAAACTATAAAATACTCATGAAAGAAATTGAGGAAGACACAAAGAGATGGAAAAACGTTCCATGCTCATGGATTGGAAGAACAAATATTGTGAAGATGTCAATGCTACCTAGAGCGATCTACACATTCAATGCAATCCCCATCAAAATACCATCGACTTTTTTCAAAGAAATGGAACAAATAATCCTAAAATTTGTATGGAACCAGAAAAGACCCCGCATTGCCAGAGGAATGTTGAAAAAGAAAAGCAAAGCCGGCGGCATCACAATTCCGGACTTCCAGCTCTATTACAAAGCTGTCATCATCAAGACAGCATGGTACTGGCACAAAAACAGACACATAGATCAATGGAACAGAATAGAGAGCCCAGAAGTGGACCCTCAACTCTATGGTCAACTCATCTTTGACAAAGCAGGAAAGAATGTCCCATGGAACAAAGACACTCTCTTCAACAAATGGTGTGGGAAAATTGGATAGCCACATGCAGAAGAATGAAACTGGACCATTTCCTTACACCACACACAAAAATAGACTCCAAATGGTTGAAAGACCTCAATGTGAGACAGGAGTCCATCAAAATCCTAAAGGAGAACACAGGCAGCAACCTCTTTGACCTCAGCTGCAGCAACTTCTTCCTAGAAATATCGCCAAAGGCAAGGGAGGCAAGGGCAAAAATGAACTATTGGGACTTCATCAAGATAAAAAGCTTTTGCAAAGCAAAGGAAACAGTCAACAAAACCAAAAGACAACCGACAGAATGGGAGAAGATATTTGCAAATGACATATCAGATAAAGGGCTAGTATCCAAAATCTATAAAGAACTCATCAAACTCAATACCCAAAGAACAAACAATCCAGTCAAGAAATGGGCAGAAGACATGAAAAGTCATTTTTCCAAAGAAGACATCCAAATGGCCAACAGACACATGAAAAAGTGCTCAATATCGCTCAGCATCAGGGAAATCCAAATCAAAACCTCAATGAGATACCACCTCACACCAGTCAGAATGGCTAAAATTAACAAGTCAGGAAACGACAGATGTTGGCGGGGATGCGGAGAAAGGGGAACCCTCCTACACTGTTGGTGGGAATGCAAGCTGGTGCAGCCACTCTGGAAAACTGTATGGAGGTTCCTCAAAAAGTTGAAAATAGAGCTACCATATGATCCAGCAATTGCAGATAGAGCTACCATATGATCCATATATATATGGATCCATATATATATCCATATATGATCCATATATATATATATATATATATATATATATATATATATATAT
>NC_058420.1:764257-779490 GCF_002201575.2 Neomonachus schauinslandi
GAAGATCTGCTATATATACCCATTGGAGTACTACTCAGCCATCAAAAATGAAGAAATCTTGCCATTTGCAACCAGGGGGATGGAACCAGAGGTTTCTATGATAAGTGAAATAAGTCAATCAGGAGGACAATTATATGATGTCAGTCATGTGGAATTTAAGAAAGAAAATAGATGAACACAGGGGAATGGGGGGAAATAAAATAAGTCAGGAATGTAGACAAAGCTAAAGAGACTCAAAAAAATAATTTCTATGCGAGAGCATGAGCGGGGTGAGGGGCAGAGGCAGAGAGAGAAGCAGTCGCCCCACTTAGCAGGGAGCCCAGCATGGGGCTGGATCCCAGGACTCCAGGTTCATGACCTGAGCCAAAGGCAGGCACTTAATGGACTGAGCCACCCAGGCGTCCCAAGAGAGTCTCAACTATAGCAAACAAACTGAGGGTGTTGGAGGGGAGATGGGTGGGGGACGGGGTAACTGGGTGATGGGTGTCAAGGAGACAGGTGATGTAATGAGTGCTGGTGTTATATGGAACTGATGAATCAGTCAATTCTACCTCTAAAACTGAAAAAAGGGGGTTAGTGAACAGGGTTAGAGTATAATACCCACAAACTTATGTTGTGAAACATAATTTTCTCTCTAAATTTATCACCTGGAAATACAGTTTAAAGGTCTCCAATGTCACTCCATAGCACAGTTGCAACCTCTCTCGTATCCAGACTGCATGTCAGGCGTGAGGACCCCTGGACTCTATCCAGTTCTGCTCTGCCAGTCCCTGTCAATTGAGCATTTTCTTTTCTAGAAATGTGGAAAGCTTTGTGCACATAAAAGACCATTTCCAACTATTTGTTTGATTATATCTGCTGAAATGAGAAATGCTAAAACCTCAGTTAATCACCTCTCTTTTCCTCCAGAGACAAAGAAAACGGCAGTGTCAAGAAATCCAGCTAATTCTGTCTCAGCTGCAGTCCACCTGCACCCTCTGCCCGCTGCCCACTGCACGATAACCCCAGGTACGGTGTTTGCTTTTCCAGACATGGAGAGAAAGGGACTAGAGTTTTCATTCAGTAGTTGACTCTCCTCCTACTGATGCTGATGGTGCTGGATCTCCCGTGGGGTCCTGGCTGGCTCTGTTAGGGGACGTGTAGGTGAGGAATGAGGAGAGCCAGGGGGCCAACCTGGCTCTGGGAATGTGAGGTTCTGTCTTTTGGTCTCAGGGCTGTGAGATCCCTTCCCTCCAGAAGCAGGGCTCAGCAGGGGTCACGTTTGGCAGTGGATCCCCCAGGATGTGAGCTGGCTGCCCTGCCCAGCAAGCTCTTCACCCCCACAGCTGCTAACAGCCACTTGACCTTAGGCCTGCTGAAGCCTGAAAGGTCACAGAGTGTCCAAGAACTTTCCCACATGATCATGCAGTTGAAGAAACCTGGGATCCAAGATGGTAACAAGCAGGGAAAGTTTAGCTTATGTAAAACAGGCAGTAGAGTAGATAAAATAGCTGCCTGCTCAAGCCCCTCCAGAGCCAAGATAGTGGCCAGCAGGAGGCTGATGAAAGAGCTTGAAGAAATCCACGAATGTGGAATGAAAGACTTCCGTAACATCCAGGTTGATGAAGCTAATTTATTGACTTGGTGAGGGCTTATTGTTCCTGACAACCCTCCATATGATAAGGGGGCTTTCAGAATGGAAATCAACTTTCCAGCAGAGTACCCACTCAAACCCCCGAAGATCACATTTAAAACAAAGATCTGTCACCCGAACATCGATGAAAAGGGGCAGGTCTGTCTGCCAGGTATTAGTGCTGAAAACTGGAAGCCAGCAACCAGAACCGGCCAAGTAATCCAGTCCCTCACAGCACTGGTGAACGGCCCCCAGCCCGAGCACCCACTTCGGGCTGACCTAGCTGAAGAATACTCTAAGGACCGTAAAAAATTCTGTAAGAACGCTGAAGAGGTTCCAAAGAAATACGGGGAGAAGCGACCTGTGGACTAAACTCTGCCGCAACGGATTCCAGCGAGTGTGAGCGGAGACCCCGCAAAGCAGGACTCTGTGGAAAATCGACACGTGCCGCCGCCTGGCGTTTGCTTGTGGCAGGTACTAACTTTCTACAGTTTTCTTTTTTTTTTTTTTTAAGACTTTATTTATTTATTTGAGACAGAGAGAATGAGAGACAGAGAGCATGAGAGGGAGGAGGGTCAGAGGGAGAAGCAGACTCCCTGCCGAGCAGGGAGCCCGATGCGGGACTCGATCCCGGGACTCCAGGATCATGACCTGAGCCGAAGGCAGTCGCTTAACCAACTGAGCCACCCAGGCGCCCCTCTACAGTTTTCTTAATCAGACGTGGTCGGGGTAACCTGTATAGAAAGGATTAAAAATTTAAGATGTTCTAAAAAAAAAAAAAAATAGCTCCCTGTTCATGACAAAAGTTGAGAAGCCAATTAACCTGCTGTCCCACCCCCCTTATCCCAAGTTCCTGTTCTGCTCCCTGGGTTGTGTAAAGGAACCAGTAAGCCTGGGATGTGGAGACATGACAGCTTTCAACAGGACAGAGACTTCTGCAGCCTCATCCTATGTCTGCAGTGTCCTCACAGCCATCTTGGCTGACTGAGCCGCTTCCCCAACGGCCTCCAAGTCCACCTGCAAGACAAGCCAGAGGCTGTGTTGTGCATGGTCCCCATGTGATGCTGAGGGGCTCTGGGCACAAGTTACTCCTGCATTCCCCACGGCCAGCCAGCCTGAGGCTCAGGGTGCCCTGGATGCACCCTACCTGGCAGGCTCTTCTGCCCCTGGACCAGAGGCGTAATGAGACAGTTATGCAGAGTAGTCGTCTGCAGAAGCCTGCAGTGGCCCTGAATGCAGAAGCTGGGGATGGCTGCAGAACCCTCATGAGGGACATGAGGACACCATTGTCCACCTCATCCCCACTAGTCCTGCTGCCCAGGAGAGCATGGGCTGAAAGGTGGGTTCGGGCAGTGCATGCTTCATGTGTGTGTGAAGCATCGAGGGTGTGAAAGGTTCCCAACTTGTGGGGCCATGGGTCTCTTAGCACTGTGGCTTTAGTCCCCAGCCCCCTACCATGGTCCTGCTGTCCTGAGGCTCTATCTGCTGTAGGTCTCATCTGCTTTTGCTTTCAGCGCATGGTTTCCTCAGCAACAAAGCAGGCTCAGGCTGGGTCCCAGGGAATACTATCTCCTTCTCAGCAGGAAAATGCTTTAAGGAAGAAGCACTTAGTAAAGATTTGGGGGTCCATATGGGACTCTTGGATGGATAGCTACTGTTCAAATATTACTCCATATTGCATACAACTAGATTGAGTTGGATTGTTTCTTCTCATGTGACTTCCCTCGAGAGCAGTGCATTCACTAGTGCCAAAGGCCTAAAGGACACTAAACAGATGGAGGGGATCCGTCCCTGGGCTCATGGAGGTAGCATTCTGAGAGACACTGACACAGTGCAGTGAAGCAATGTCGGTGACTCCTGGGACCAGTGTGTGAGCTCAGGGGATGGACAGAGAGGACTGGGCGATGGACTAGTTTGTAGAGGGAAGTGTTCTCTGAGGAGTTCCTGCGGCAACCCTAGGTGGCAAGGTGCATGGAGTTTGGGAGCAGCATTCCAGGGGAGATAGGTAGTGAAAGGGGGTGACATGCAGACATGGGGAGCTAGAGGGTGCGGTAGACCGAGGAACATGTGTCCTGGAATCCACAGGAGGTCTGAGCAGGACCAGTGTGGGATACAGGGAATTGCGGAGTTTTCACTCAGTCCTCCACAGGGACATCAGCTGAATGGGCAGAGAAGAGCAACCCGGGCAGATGGGTGTTTACCGGAAGGGAGTCCAGGAGGGCATTTTGGTTTGGGGCATGAGCGAGTAGGAGAGTGGGGCCCTTTGTGAAGCTGAACTGGGGAGACCATTCCTGGATTTGTGTAGCATTGTCCCACAGGGTTTTCTTCATTTTCACAGTGGAAGGCAGAGTTCTACAGAGGTTTCTACAAGTTGCAGCACAACCATACTCCCTTGAGACCCACTGTGTGATGTGACACTCTGAGAACCCTGTTTCAGTTGAGTCTACTTACGGCATGGCTGCAGCTGCACCTGGAACAGCCCCTCCAGCTCACCACCCTGCAGTCAGTTCTTCCCACTGCTGCCAAACTGACGGGTGCAGTATGAGCAAGTTTAAACCGTCTTCAGTTTTCCCCTGTGGAATTGAAATGCTGAATTTGAGAGTGTGGCTTAAGGAGCTCACTTCCATTTCAGGAAACCCACACCTTGAAGGAAATGTTCAGGGTTAATTTTGGCAACAGAGTTTCCCAAAGAGATGTCTTAATTTGCCCTGAATGAATGGACTCCCCCATCTGTGGGGTCAGTCATGATGGACTGTAGAGAGAGCTGTTCTGGAAGAAACAGAGATGGTTTGAAATGCCTGATCCATACTTTGGGGGGTTCAAGGATATTCTCTTCATCCAGTCTTATTGTGATGATCTGAAAAGTTACCCTACTCCAGCAGTTCTGTGTGATGTGGGTTCCCCAGTGTAAGAGGAGAGGCTCGCTTTGGCTAAACAGAGCAAGAGGTTGCCAGTCAGGAAGCAAGCACCTGGGGCTTGTAGCCCAGAGGAGGCTGGAACAGGGCTGGGCATGGTCCTGGGGGTAGGCCTGAAAGGAGAATACTTCATGAGACCCCTGGTCCTGTGTTCAGTGGTGAGTGGTCTGCTTCCCCTAGAGAGTGCCAGAGTGGATGTGAGAGGACACCACACCTGCCCCAGGCTGATGAAGAGAGAGGGAGAGTCTAGCCTTTGGGCCTTCCAGGTGAGCTGACTACCAGGCTATGCTCCCTTTGTGACTCCACTGTGATGGCTTGGATGAGGGTAAAGGTCATTCCCAAGCTGGCATTTGCAAACGTGAGTAGGGAGGGGAACTTGTGTCTCATTTCACACCAGTCAGCCCACCAGCTCGGGCTCACCTTTTCTATGAGGCCTGAGCTCCCTCAGCAGCTCCTGGGAGGACGATATCTAGGATGAGGACACTCGTAAGAGGGGCCACCTTGACTTGAGTTTTGAACAAGCCCAACAGCAATGCCAGCCATCTCAGTAAGCCCATCCTTCTTCCACCAACATAAACAAAATTTCTCAAATGACGTCCATACACGGAACACACTTTTCCTAAAATCTTCCCCTCCCAAGTAGACTTTGGGTCCTTAGAAAGGCCTCATCCATGCACAGAAATAAATTCAGCAAACAACATGTTTTTAGCTGTCATGTGCCCTCATCTCTAGCTTTTGGTAAGAATGACAGGAAGATGTGAGATTCCCCACAGGTACACTGTAACTTCACGGCTATGTTTGGTCAGCCTTCAGTTTGCTTCTTCTGGTTTGAGCACATAACTGGGGCTTCCCATACTAGCCACACTCTTGTAGACCCACCACCTGCTCACACACCAGAATGAAGAAGATCCAGAGTCACATGACATAACACCCCAAATATGCAAGATGGGTAATTAAGAACATTCACCTTGCCAATGTCCAGAAAAATGTCATCTTGAATATGCCACACAATCCAAAGATCGCCAAGATCAATGATGACCGAGATGTTGGGATTTCCACTGGGTTTGGAAGGAACCATTATAAAAATGCGTCAATAAGCTATTGCAGTTGGGATTGAATCAAATGAAAGTAAGTCTCAGGACAGAAAGATATAAAAAAGAACATAATTAACAATTAGAACTGAAAAAAATATAACTAAAATTTTTGCAATGCAGTAAATTGGCTCAGTAGGACAATGTAGATGACAGAGGAAAGAGTCAGTACCTTGAAGGTACAACAACAGAAAGTATCTCATATGAACAATGGAGAGAGAAAAAAAATCTACAAAAACAAAAATCTATTCATGTTACAAGAATCCCAGAATGAGAAAAAATGAAAAGGAGGGATTAAAAAGTATTTCAAGGAAATGTAAAGGAGAAAAAAAAAAAGAATATTTTAAGAAAACATGGCTGATCATCTCCCAAATTTGACAAAAAGCATGAGCCTAAAATTGAAGAAAATGAACAAAACCCAAACAGAGGGAACCCCAAGACATCCGTCAAGACACATGGTATAGACTAAATTTGATCCCCCATCCCACTCACATGTTTCAGTTCTAACCCCTATGAAACTGGACCTGGAACCTTGGGAGGAACATAGGTTGAGTTAGGTCACAAGGTTAGGATTCTCATGATGGGGTTAGCATGCTTATGAGAAAAGACACAGAGAACTTTCAGTCTCCATGCACACCTGCAAAGAAAGGTTATGTGAGTGCAAAGCCAGAAGGTGGCTATCGACAAAGCTCCAGGAGGATAGGCTTCCTCAGAACCTGATCAAATTGGTGCCTTATGTTGGACTTCTACCCAGCAGAACTGTGAGAAAATGCATTACAGATGTTTAGCCATTTTCTGAACCTAGCATTTGGTGCATTTTTGTACAAGACAAGAAAGGAGGATTCATAGGGCAAAACACTGGACTTTATCAAGATTAAAACCTTCTGTTGTAGTAAAGATCTTGTTAGGAGGATGAAAAAACAAGCTATAGACTAAGTGAATATATTTGCAAACCACTAATCTGACAAAGAACTTCTATCTATAATATATAAAAAACCAACACTCAACAGGAGGAGGAAAAAAAAAAAAAAACTATCCAAATAGCAAATGGGTAAAAGACATGAACAGACATTTCAGCAAAGAGAACATGCACATGGCAAATAAGCACAAGAAAAAAACAGTACATTAGTTGCCCTGAGGGAAATGTAAAGGAAAAACCTGATTGAGTAATCACTGCTACCTACCTTTTAGGACAGCTCATTAATATAAAACAGAGTAAAAACATCAAATGTAGGAAAGAGCCAGCTCTCCTACTTTGCTGGTGGGAATGTAAATGGAACAGCCACTCTGGTAAGACAGTTTGATAGGTTCTGCAAAAGCGAAACATAAATGCGACAACCCAGCACTCACTGTCCTGGACCTTTATTCTAGAGAATGAAAATTTAAGATCCCAAAAAACACTGTGCCCAAATATTCACTGTGGGATTATTTGTAGTCTCTAAAGCCTGGAAACAAACCAAAATATCCCTCAAAAGGGGAGCAGATGAACAAACTGTGGCATTTCCAACCTAGGGAGCACAACTCAGTGATAAAAAGTAAGAAAGTTAGGATAACACAAAACGTGGATGGATTCCAGATATATTATCCTGAGTGAAAACAAACAAACAAAAAACATCACTGGTCACAGCTGTAGGAGTCCCCTCATGTAACAAAATGCCAACACATCCAAAGTGTAAAACACAGGGGTGAATGGCATGGAAGGGATGGCTGGGCAAGGGGTGGGTAACATGAAGGAGATCTTTGTGCTGATAGAGTAGTTCCATACCTGGATTGTGCTGTTGAACATATAAATGTCCATGGCAATGTGACAGACCTAGACATATCCATCATTCCACTGTCAGTTTCCTGGTGCGAATAGTGTCCTGCTGTGATGTAGGATGTTACCTTGGGGCAAAATGAGCCAAGAGTGCCTCTGCAATGGGACATTTCTGTACTATCTGAACCTTCCTGTGAATCACTAAATCCCTCCCTACCTATAGTATTGCTCTACCTTTCAACAAACCTCAGAATAGTTCCCTAAAGCTATCAGTCCCACCCTGGCTCCTTGAAGCTCCAAGCTTCCCCAGGACCCTAATGTGTGGGTATTAAGCAGCAGTGTTGGAGGCAGGAGGAACCTGGTGATGGTCTGTGACTGGGCAGGTGCTGGGCTGTGATATGCTGTACCCTAAGGGGTAGACAAGGCCAGGTGTGGGACAGGACAGAGGCAGGACCTAGACGGCTTTCCTCCTGAACCTGCTGTTTTGAGTTTGGGAAGGAACTGACAGGACATGGACCTGGTTCACAGCCTGCCCTCCCTCCTGTGGACAGCATCTGTGCCCTGCTCTTGTAGATCCCCTCGCCAACCCTGCCTTCTCCTGCAACCTGCTCACACAGCCATCCCCCCAAAGTTGCCCACATTTTACAGATGAAGGAATGGGGGTTCAAGGGGTGAACTGCTCTGCTTCACACCCCAAAAGTGGGGTCCCAGCACCTCCAAGATCCTGCTGTGTCCAGAAACATGTGTCTGGTAAGTGGGGTCTGAGCAGGTGGCTACTAGAGGTTAGCAGCTCTGGGATCACACTGTGACCCACTTCCCCCTCAAATCCAGGTGACCTGGACTCCACCAGCCTCCCCACTGGCTCCTGAAAGCAGCAGCCCTCCTATAAGATCAGACACCATCCATCTTAGAGATACTAACCTCTCTTCTCCCAGGTCCCCCTCACATTGACCTTCCCTAAGAGAGCTTTTTCATGGCTCTAATCAGTTCATGCCAAGGTGATATGAGCACAGTGCCTTGAGCTCCCCCAAGGGGCCATGGCTCTAGGCTCTCTTACCTCCACTACACTCACAGGCAGACCCCAGCTCATGAGCATCCACAAGGCACTTGAGCTCCCACATCCTGTGTTGAGGTTAAGGGATAATCTCTAGGGAGAAGACAAACTTGGAACCTTACTTTCCTCCTTCCTCTGTCCAACAAATGGCAGAATCTCAGCTTTGCCTATTAGAGGTAGACACCTTCCTCCATATCCACAGACACCTGAGTATTCCATGCGCACCTGTTCCCACCTGTTCCTACCTGTCTCCTTTTCTTCTTTACTCTGTCCATCCACCCGTCCACATGGAGCAGCAAGTAGTAATCTGTGTCTCCCCCAACTTCTGCAGTGCTTCTGTGACTCAGAGCAGAAAGCCCACACTCCAGGCTCCTCACTCCAGTCTGTACGTACCTCACCCACAGGAAATCATCCAGAGGCAGGGAATGGTCCCCTGCTTCTGGCCTCCCTCCAGCCTGGTTCCCTCATCTTGTCACATTTACTCTTCAGACGTCCGCATCACACAGGGACATGCAGTCAGGAAATACTAGCTCTGGTGACCAGAGTTTGGAAACTTCATGCCAGGGTCCAAACTCCAATTTGCCAGAGCATGTGTGATGGGGCTAGGGACATAAATCATTTTTGCAGAAATACCTACATATGGACATTACAGCTTACTTTCTCCTTCCTTCAGAATGGGGATGACCTCAGCAGCTGACCTTGATTTCTACAAAACAGGATGTCTGATAGTGTTGAAGGGGATCGGAAGGTTGTGCTCAGGGTCAGCTCTGCATAATTCACTGACACTTTCTCAGAGCTGTGGAGGTCCCTGCCCACCAACTGGAGAATGTGATGACTTCTAAGGCACAGTAGTGACGGTAACCCAGGCTGTACGTCACAGTCACCCAGGGGCTGTTTCCTGTACTCATATGAAATAATGGTTTTAAGTTATTTAGGCCTCTGAAAAATATTAAAACTCTCACTCCTGGAGATGACCAAACTTTTCCAAGCTCCACATTTATGTCATCTTGGATGGGAGGGTGCAGGGACATCACCACTTGGATGACGTTGCCTGGGAGGCAAAACTTCCAGCAAGTCCTTGATGTACCCCAAAAATCTCTCCACCTCATAGACCTGAGCCTGCTTCTCACCCCACTACTTGACTTGTTTTTCTAAGGTCTCCACCTCTTCTTCCAGGATGGAGCACCTCTCCTTCATTGGGAGGACCTTTGCCAATGAGTCCTCTGTACTCAGGGCCTGGGGTCTCTTCTACAATCCCCTCCAGTCCCCGCACCTCATCTCCTGCTATGGGTTCATTTCAAACTCTCCAATCTTTTGGTTTGACTCCGCTTTTTGGCTTGGTATCCTTTTCTCTCTCTCTCTCTCTTTTTTTTAAGATTTTATTTATTTATTTGAGAGAGACAGAGAGAGAGAGCACATGAGAGGGGGGAGGGTCGGGAGGGTCAGAGGGAGAAGCAGACTCCCTGCCAAACAGGGAGCCCAATGTGGGACTCGATCCAGGGACTCCAGGATCATGACCTGAGCCGAAGGCAGTCACTTAGCCAACTGAGCCACCCAGGCACCCGGTATCCTTTTCTCTTGAGGATAATTCTCAAAAAGATGAGGGCTACCCAGGTGACAAGCCACAAGGACTTTAAGCTGAAGTGTATCCCTGGGCACTGGTGACTCACTTGTCCTGGGGTCGCCTTAGTTAAAGGGCTTCCAGTCAGTTTAGTGTTCTAGAGACTTCTTGCCCCAGTCAGAGCTGAGTTGGAGGAGTCATGACCAGAGGGCTCCCAGCCAACCTGTGTTCTGGGGACCCAATTGTCCTGTGCTCTGTGGGGTTGGAGGGTTTTGGGTCAGAGTTCTCATGCTCAGCCTGATGTCTGAGAGACTCAGCCCAGTGCCAAGCTGAAACAGAAGGCTTGGGGTCCCAGATCTCCCAGTGGGCCTGGTGTTCTAGGGACTCAATTGCCAGCTGTCTCCTCAGTTGAAGGGCCCTCATTTGGAGGGAGTCCAGTCATCCTGTTTTCCAAGTGAGTCCTTTGCCCACTGCCAAGCTGAGTTGGAGAGGCTGAAGTTTCCTGTTTGGCCCAGTGTTGTGAGGACTCAATTGCCCTCTGCTTTCTTGGGCTGAAGAGCTCCCAGATAGAGGACTCCCCCTCAACCCTGTGTCCAGGGCACTCCTTTGCCCAGTGTGCAACTGGGCTGGTGGTGTCATGGTCACAGGGCATCTACTGGGGCTGGTGTTCTGGGGACTTTGTTGCCATTTTCTGTACAGCAGTAGAAGACTCCCCTTCTTTGTCCCAGGTTCCAGGTGGCTCCTTTCCCTGGTGCTGAGTTGGGTTGGAGGGCTTTTGGACTTAAGGCTCCTGCTGGGCCCACTGTCCAGATAATACATTCTTCCACTGACAGGTCTGGTTGGAGGGGTTTCGGTCAGAGGGCGCCTCAAAATCCTGTGTTTGAGAACCTGATTGCCTTATGCTCTTCTGGGTTGGATAGCTTTTCTTCTGAGGGCTCCTTTGCAGTCTACGGTCCAGGTGATTCATTTAGCCATGCCAGACTGTGTTGGAGAGCTCCTAGCCTAAGTGCTCCTGGTGTTCTGGGGACCTGATTACCCTGTGTTTGGCAGGGATGGTGTCCTCATGATCTCAGGGTGCTTCTGTTCAGCCTGGTGTCCAGGGGATTCTTGTGCCCAGTGCTTGGCTGGGTTGGAGGGCTCCTGTTCAGAGGATTCTACCTCAGCCTGGTGTCAAGGGTCCTCATTTGGGCAGTGCAGAGCTCGGTTGGAGGTTTCATATTCTCGAGACTCCCAAGAGGCCTGATTTTCTGAGTATTCACTTGCGCTTTCTTTGTTGCATCGGTGCTCATGCACTTGGCCCAGGGTCTTGGTGATTCCTTTGCCTTGTAAAGATGAGATGGAGGGCCCATGGTCCTAAGGCTCCTGGTCACCCTTCTGTGCAGATGACATATTTGTCTTGTGCCAAGCTTGGTCAGAGGGGGTTTGGTCAAAAGGCTCCTGGCAAGTCTGGTTTTCTGGGGATTTGACTGTCCTATGGATATCCCACAATTAGACAACAAATGAAATAAAAATGCAGCCAAACAAGGAAGAAGTAAAATTTTCACCGTTTGCAGATAACATGATACTCTATACAGAAAACTCTGAGGATCCCAGCAAAAATCTACTAGAACTGATCAATGGATTCAGTAAAGTCCCAGGGTATAATATCAACGTGCAGAACTCTGTTGCCTAAATTCTTACTAATATTTTAACAAATAGCTTAAGTATTTCATTTGTTTGCAACTAAGCTTTTTAACACTATATATTAAAATGTACAAAGAATAATGTTGCAGTTTTTGGGTAGGTTTAAGTCAAAGACATTCATTAATAAGGAATCTTTGAGTAAGAATATTCCAGAATTTCTCTAAGCCATGTATTAAGAACACTGTCTCTGAATATTACCTTACTTTGGAAGGTACTGGCATACACTTGAATTAAACTCAGAATTTTAGAATAAGCCCTAATTCATAAAACTGTTCTCAGGCACCTGGGTGGCTCAGTTGGTTAAGCGACTGCCTTTGGCTCAGGTCATGATCCTGGAATCCCGGGATCGAGTCCTGCATTGGGCTCGCTGCTCAGCGGGGAGTCTGCTTCTCCCTCTGACCCTCCCCCCTCTCATACTCTATCTCATTCTCTCTCTCAAATAAATAAATAAAATCTTTAAAAAATAAATAAATAAATAAAACTGTTCTCTATTCAAACTAGGACAATTTTAATAGAATTTTCCTTTCCAGAAACAATAATAAAGGAAACAAGGTATTTTGTAAAATGGGGTCCTGAACAAGTCACAGTCAAAAATAAATGTATACTTAACTTCCACCTCCTCAAAACAGAGGCTACTTTCTGTTGCACAGCCTTGGAAACAAGGTGAAGAACAGTCCGTAAGCAACTTTGGGCAGGGGGTTGCCAAAACAAAGCTCAAGCCGTTGAACATGCTCACTTCCTAGAAGAATTTGGGGGAGCCTGACCAAAGGGTCCAAATTCTGTTTTTAATAACTGATACAAAGGCAGAGGGGCTCCTCCCAAGTAGCAGTGCCACCAGGGGTTGGCCCAGCCCCACGCTCACCTGTGTCGTGCTCCCAAGCAAACCCTCATGCTCCTGCTGCAGGGAGACCTTTTCTTTTTAGCGGTTCTGTGTCCAGGAGCTCTCTGTGTGAATGAGGTGACCACAGACTCCACATGGGTATTTGAAGGATTGGAATCAAAGTATTTTTCAACATGGCTAGGCAGAGTCCATGTGTCAAACGGCCCGTCTCCAGTTTGTCCTAATTCCTCACCACGCATTTGTAGACCTAGGACCACAGACTTTTGCTACGTCCTCATAATCACCCCTAAAGTCCATCCTAATTTATGATTCATATTCTGTGCCTGGAAACAGTCCCTGTATTTAACAATAACACCTACAACATAAAACAATCCACCGTGACAACTTATATGGTCACAAAACATTAATGATCTTCTGTAGACCAAGCAAATGTTTTTAAGTATAATTGTCATGCATCAAATTCACAGCCAGAAGCCCCAAGATCAAAAAAAATATTTGCACAATATACATAATAACTTAAAATACACACACACACACACACACACACAAACATATACACACACAGTCACACACACTTCTTACAGAACCGTGCTTGGGGAAACCCCATTTGTTGAGTGCCACTGAGGGCATATTTTGCTAACCTGCTGCTCCAGGTATTTTTGTTTGGAAAATCTATCACAGTACGGCACAGCTGTTTATTGGATGAGCAGAAAAAAGATATGCTTGTGGCAACCAGAAAGTTTTAAGGTCTTCCAACTTGTATGAAATGCACCTGAAGAAATGTTTCCATGTTCGCAGGATGCCAAGTTGCAAGAAAGCTTCAGGACACATGGCTTGTTGGCCTTGTCCCATATCGTCACATAATCTGATCATGTGCGCATTTCACAAGAGGTTCATATTGTTCTGCTAGTTTGGTATTGAGGATTTGCTCATACTCCTCCTGAATTTTCTCTTCATAGTCTTTTAAGAGATGCTCACGTATTATTCTGACTTGTCGGAGGGGAAAAGAGGGCTGGTCCTTCTTCATCCTGGAGGAACCCTGAGAACTAGGGGCTGTGAGTGCTGAGGAATGAGGCTGACTTTCTGAAGTACAAGCTTCACTCTGATTCAGAACAGCTTCTAAATGTCTCCACCTCTGATAAGGACTATATTCTTGTTTTGTTCTGAAAAGTTTGTTCTAGTGTTGGAAGGCATGGATTGTTGTGGGGCAGGGTGCGGTGCTGCAGAGTCAGTGATAGGGTCTTCTCTGGAGAAGCAGTGGCGTCTCTGTGTCCGGGGGGCCTGACCTGGAGTGGGGCCGGGCAGAGGGGCACAGCACCGCCACTTTGGGGAAGCAGGATTCCACAGCCCAGCCTCGAACTCCCTGGGCTGTTTCAATGTCGCCCCACACACCATGCCTGAGGGGACAGGGACCAGGGGCAGACGTGGAGGTAACTGCAACCCCACCTCCGGCAGCGAAGCTCACAAGCCAGGCCGGCTCCAATCCCGAGGCATACGTTATTTGTAAAAAAAAATCGATAAGCTGCAATTTACTAAAATGAAAATCTTATGATCTCTGAAAGGAAAAACTCAAAAATAAACAGTAAGCTCCAGACTCAGAAAATCTTGAAAAAAAGGTTCTCTTTCCAAAGGATATATGTGAAAAACAATTGTGTTCTAAATATACAAGAACACTTGAAATCAACAATGAAGAAAATAACTTAAGAAAACAGACTGAGTCCCATAATAAACCATTCACTAAATAAGATAGATTGCAGTGGAGGAGCAAGATGGCAGAGGAGTAGGAGATCAAAATTTTGTCTGGTCCTAGGAAATCAGCTAGATAGGGATCAAACCACTCTGAACATCTACGAACTCAACAGGATATGGAAGAGAAGAATAGCAGCAACTCTCTGAACAGAAAAGCCACTGCTTTCTGGAAGGTAGGACGTGTGGAGAAGTGAATCCGAGGTGATATTTGGGAGGATAGACGGCGGGGGAGGGGTTTCCGCTGGCCGCTTCTGGCAAGTGATAGAGCAGCCAAGCACAAAATTGGAACTTTGAGAAGTCGGCTCCGCTGAGGGATGTTGCTCCAGTGGCCAACCGGGGGGTGGAACCCTTGTGGGACAGTGTGGTCTCAAGACCCTCGGAGTCACAGAAAGACCGGGGGTGCCTGAGTGCGGCCGAGCTCCCAGGTATCGGAGCGGGGAAGCTGGCTGCAGAGACAGAGCCAAGGAGTCAGCTATCAGCTCACGGTTGCCATAAACTGTGATCCGGGGCACAGTTGGGCCACTGCTCCTCCAGCAGGGACCCAACAAGTGGCAGATCTGGGGAGACTCCCCTTCCTCCCCCAGGAGGAGCAGCGCAGGAGCCACCTCAGGAATCTGCTGGGTTCGGAGACTCCACCCGGGGTCGGGTGCCAGAGATAGAAACGCTCCATCACAGGCCGAATGATTACAGGGTGCAGCCAGAGACTGGGGAGATGGGAGTGATTGACTGCTTTTTTCTGGGGGCTCACTGAGGAGTGGGGCCCCGAGTTCTCAGCTCCTTTGGGGCGGAGATTGGGAGGCCACTATTTTCACTCTCTGCCTCCAAAGCTGTACAGAAAGCTTGCAGGGAACAAAAGCTCCTGAGAGCAAACCCGAGCAGATTACTTAGTGCTGCCCCCAGCAAGGGCAGGGTAATTACTCCTCAGGAAAAGACATTTGAGAACCTTGGCAACAGGACCCTGCGCCAAAAGA
>NC_058420.1:779590-786012 GCF_002201575.2 Neomonachus schauinslandi
AGCCTGCTTCTCCCTCTCCCACTCCGCCTGCTTGTGTTCCCTCTCTCACTGTATCTCTCTCCATCAAATAAATAAATAAAATCTTAAAAAAAAAATCAGCCAGCCATGACCAAGTTTACCAATCAATGAGAATGGCAGATCTCCAGCACTAGGGGAATACAGCACATGGATTTCATGGCTTTTCCCCCATGATTCTTAGGCCTTTCAAATGGAATATTTTTAATTTTCTTTTTTTTCTTTTGCTTTTTTAAAATTTTTTTCTTTTTCCGTTTTTCAACCAACAACTTATCATTCCCTTTTTTCAAAAAAAAAAAAAATATTTTTCATTTAAGAGTCATATTCTATCCCTTCATAGTAGTTTAACATTATTTTTGGTATATATATACATATATATGTATATATATATGTTGTTCTCTCTAAGATTTTGGGATACAGTTGCTTCTAACTGACCAAAATATACCCTAAATCTCTAGTGTATGGCTTTGTTCTAGTCTCCTGCCTGATCACATTCTCGCCCTCTTTTTTTTTTATTCCTCTTCTTTCTTTTTTCAAACAACTTCTTATCAATTCTTTTATAAATTTCATCTTTCCAGTCATATTCCATTGCTTCATCATATTTAACCTTATTTTTGTACATATGTGAGTTTTTCTTTCTTTAAACTTTTGGGAGGCAGTTTCTTCTAAAAGACCAAAATACACCCAAAATCTAGTGTGTGGCACTGATCTATGAACCAGCCTGATCATATTTGATCATATCTGTTTTTTTTTTTAATCTTTTTCTTTCTTTTTTTTTTTCTTTCCCTTTCTTTTCCCCCAGTTTCAGGTCTTTTCTGATTTGTTTAGTGTATATGTTTCTGGGGTCATTGTTACCCTCTTAGCATTTCGTTCTCTCATTCATCTATTGTGCTCTGCACAAAATGACAAGATGAAAAAAATCACCTACTCAATATGGACATTAGTACAATGTTGGACCTAGAGTTCAGAATCATGATTTTAAAGATACTAGCTGGGCTTAAAAAAGGATGGGAGATATTAGAGAAACCCTTTCTGGAGAAATAAAAGAACTAAAATCTAACCAAGTCGAAATCAAAAAGGCTATTAATGAGGTGCAATCAAAAATGGAGCTCTAACTGCTAGGATAAATGAGGCAGAAGAAAAAATTAGTGATATAGAAGACCAAATGTTGGAAAATAAAGAAGCTGAGAAAAAGAGAGATAACCAACTACTGGATCACGAGGGCAGAATTCGAGAGATAAGTGATATCATAAGACGAAACAATATTAGAATAATTGGGATCCCAGAAGAAGAAGAAAGAGGGAAAAGGGGCAGAAGGTATATTGGAGCAAATTACAGCAGAGAACTTCCCTAATTTGGGGAAGGAAACAGGCATCAAAATCAAGGAGGCACAGAGAAACCCTCTCAAAATCAATAAAAATAGGTCAACACCCCGACATCTAATAGTAAAACTTATGAGTCTCAAAGACAAAGAGAAAATCCTGAAGGCAGCTCGGGACAAGAGGTCTGTAACCTACAATGGTAGAAATATTAGATTGGCAACAGACCTATCCATAGAGACCTGGCAGGCCAGAAAGAACTGGCATGATATATTCAGAGCACTAAATGAGAAAAGTATGCAGCCACGAATACTATATCCAGCTAGGCTGTCATTGAAAATAGGAGAGATAAAAAGCTTCCAGGACAAAGAAAAACTAAAGGAATTTGCAAACACAAAACCAGCCCTAAAGAAATCTTGAAAGGGATCCTCTAAGCAAAGAGAGAGCCTAAAAGCAACATAGACCAGAAAGGAACACAGACAATATACAGTAACAGTCACCTTACAGGCAATACAATGGCACTAAATTCCTACCTTTCAGTAGTTACCGTGAATGTAAATGGGCTAAATGCCCCAATCAAAAGACATAGGCTATCAGATTGGATCAAAAAACAAGACCCATTGATATGCTGTCTACAAGAGACTCTTTTTAGACCCAAAGACACCCCCAGATCAAAAGTGAGGGGGTGGAAAGCCATTTCCAATGCTAATGGACACCAGAAGAAAGCTGGTATGGCAATCCTTATATCAGACAAATTAGATTTTAAACCAAAGATTGTAAGAGATGAGGAAGGATACTATATCCTACTTAACGGGTCTATCCAACAAGAAGATCTAACAATTGTAAATATCTATGCCCCAAAAAGGGAACAACCAACTTATATAAGGCAATTAATAACAAATAAAGTCTTAAAAAATAAAGTCTTAAAAAATATTTTTCTTCTTTGCACTAATATTTAGGATAAAATGCTAAAAATGTTACAAAATGTAACCCTATATGTGTACCTAAAACAAGACACAATTTTAATACACACATTAAATATTTTGTGTTTGCTTCTAGAAAGGATGAGTACTTTCATTGTACCACAACTAATGTATATATGTAAGTGTATGTATATATATTTCTCACTTCAGTAACAAAGGTTTCAAAACAAACTATTCAATGAACAATGGATATTTCAAATGGAGTTCCGAAAAGTTTTGTTTTTTTCTTCGAAACGTCCAGGTGAGGGCACAGTGATGCATGTCCTTGTACTGGTTTGGGATTTAATGTAGTTCTGACATTTTGTTTCCCAAATTCCCTCTCAATTAAGTTTGAAAGGGGGCAAAAACAGAAGTTGCTTGTACCTGCTGGATTGTTTTTGGCCCCTCTACATCACTTTCTCTGTACAGAGGTGTAGCCCTCTCACTCAGACATTCACAATACAAAAAAGATCCAGGAGTACTAGGACAGGGATGCAATTGATGTATGGAGGTTCTTACATGCAATATTTGTTTACATCATTGTGCAAGAAAACAGGGATGGTGGATTTCAAAGGGAAGTGTTTTCATGATTTAGAACTCATATTAATAGAAACTGAATGCTAGTTCTTCAATAACTCTTAATAAATGTTATTCTTACTAAATAATATTTAATGCATTGAGTATATCAAATAAGTTACATAATGTATTAGTATATTAAAATACATAATAATATATGATTTATTAAATACTAAAATACATTGGTTTATGTTTCTGTTTTATTGAGGTATAATTGATATAATTCTACTGTTCTTAGGTGTACTGCATAAAAATTTGATATATCTATATCTTATAAAATAATTATCAAAATAAGTTTAGTTATCATCTGTCACCACACAGAGCTACAATTCATTTTGTTATGATGAGAACTACTAAAACCTACACTCTCAGCCACTTTCTTATATACAACAGACCATTGTTAGCTACAGTCACCATGCTCTACATTACATCACAGGACTTACTTATTTTTAACTTATGTATCATATAACTAGAATTTTTACCTCTTGAACACCTGCACCCATTTTGCCTATAATTTTTTATGAATTTTTGATAGCTGCTTGTAACCTTGGAATTATAATTTTACTGTTTCATGAAATAGAAAAGTTATATGGATAGATCCCATATAACGTGATTGTATTATAAAAGTCAATTTTTATAAGTTCTTAGAATTTTTCATGGGAGAGAACAGTACATTTCTGGATGTATGTATTTATAAAACAAATACCTGTAAAACTTTTTTTAATTTTCATTGGAGGTTTGGAAAAATCCACTTTCCACTCTTGATGGATAGAAACTTTGATTTTCTTTCTAAAGATATGACTAATGGATAATCTCTAAGCATTGAATATTGATATAGAAAACACATGCTTCAAGCATTTTTATTACTATCTTTAATGGAGAAAGTTACTTTGAGCATATTTTTCATTGCCTTCAGAACATCTTTATTCCTAAAACTGTAGATGATAGGGTTCAGTGTGGGTGTGAGGATGGTATAGAATATTGCCAAATATTTGTCCTGGCCCGGAGTGTGGTATGATTTGGGTCTCATGTATGTGAACATAAATGGCCCATAGTACATTGTGACCACAATCATGTGGAAGGAACAGGTAGAAAATGACTTTTTCTGTGCTTCTGATGATTTCATTTGAAGAACAGTAAGGAGAATTTGGACATAAGAAGCAAGGATTAGGGAGGAAGGGACAAGGAGAAAAATTAAGCCACTTACATAAACTCCTCGTTCATAGAGTGTTGTGTCCACACAGGACAACTTCAACATGGCAGGGACTTCACAGAAAAAGTGATCAATGGCTCTTGGGCCACAGAAGGGCAACTGGAGTGCATAAGCTGTGTGGACTATGAAGTTGACGGTCCCAACAATCCAGGACCCTCTAGCCATGAGAATGCGGACATAGTCATTCATAAAAATGGGATAGCGCAGTGGGTGACAGATGGCTACATAGTGATCGTAAGACATTGCCGCCAGGAGAAGGCACTCACCACCCAGGAGGGTGAGGGATAGAAATATCTGGAAGCCACAACCTGCGAATGAAATAGTTCTGCTGCCTGAAAGAAAGTCAGTGACCATTTTGGGAACAATGTTGGAAATATGCAAGATGTCCATGAAAGACAGATGGCTGAGCAGGAAATACATTGGAGTATGGAGTCTTGAGTCCCTGAGGATAAGTAGGATCATGATTGTGTTTTCTGTTATAGTCATAATAAAAATGATGAATATAAAGGAGATGAAAACTAGACTTGATTGAGAAGAAGAAAAGAGTCCTAAAAGAATGAAATCACTGGTGAAACTGTGATTCTCATGCCCCATCATGAACTCCACTCTTTTCCTAAAATAGAAAAAAATAGAGCTAAAATGCAGTGGCATAAATCTCAAACTCATTTACATTTAGAAGCATAATAAAATGAGAGTGATGCATATTTTGCAGTTCAAGTCAACAGACTCTCAACCAGCTTTGGAAGTGGGCTTGGTTTACAACATGGCCATTTATTTGTTTGAATCAACTGATGATATTGGTCTATTGAGAAAGCTGTTAGCTCCATGTAGTCTTAATTCCGTATTCTTAAATACAGTTCAATCTTTTGTCAACGGTCACTTTTTAAATGAGACCTACCCTGAACAGTGTACTTAAAATCTCAGTAACCCCCGACTTGCCTATTTCTCCTTACTGTGCTGTCCTTTGATGTATTCTGCAAATCACTTTTCATCTTTTACATATTCAATAAACTTATGAACTAAATTTATTTTTTATGGTCATTCTAACTCATCAGATCTTAAACTTCCCAATGTGAGATCACTGTTTTGCCCTCTGTATAAACTGAATGGCTACACAATGCCTGCTATATAGTAGTTGCTCAATATTATCCCTTAAATACCTGAATAAATGAGTAGCATATGGAACTCAATTTTCTGTCTCATTTTTTATTTGGATAAAGCTTAAAGAAAATGAAATGTATTATTTATACATCTTTCTAAAATCATCAGTAATGATATACTATAAAAACTAGCTTAATCTGTATTTATAATTTAATCTGTAATTTGTAAATATCAGCATTTAAATGTAAAAAATGAAAATTTTATTCAGTTAAAATGAGAATATATTTTAATTGGGCCAGTTTTATTAACTCCTCAGAATTGAATTATATTTCATTAATTCTTTATATAGAGAATCATATAGTTTCCTAAATAATGAAATTGTTTAGATGTGGGTAGTGACTTAAGTGTTCCCTTTACTCTATGTGCACAAATTCACTATGCATGATCTATCCCTCCAATAAATAGATATACATGCATACATACTTATACACACAGAGAGAATTTAAGAAAACACTGCTGCAAATCATGAAAAATAAATAACATATAAAACAAGTTATTTGCCTTCTTTAAGAACTATTCATGGGGGTCAGAGCAAGATGGCGGAAGAGTAGGAGACCTGGATTTCGTCTGGTCTCAGGAATTCAGCTGGATAGGGATCAAACCATTTTGAACACCTACAAACTCAACAGGAGATCGAAGAAAAGAAGAGCAACAACTCTCTCATCAGAAAAGCGACCACTTTCGGGAAGGTAGGACGTGCGGAGAAGTGAATCCGAGGCAATATTCGGGAGGATAGATGGCGGGGGAGGGGCCTCCGGCGGCCGCTTCTGGCAAGTGATAGAGCCGCGGAGCACAAAATCGGAACTTTTAAAAGTCTGTTCCGCTGAGGGACATCACTCTGGTGGATAAGCAGGGTGTGGAACCCTCCGGGACAGTGTGGTCTCAGGACCCACGGGTCACAGAAAGACCGGGGGTGCCTGAGTGTGGCAGAGCTCCCAGGTATCGGAGCAGGGAAGCCGGCTGCAGAGGCGGAGCCCAGGCGCGGGCTCTCAGATCGGGGTTGCCATAAAACGTGATCCATGGCACAGTCGGGCCACTGCTCCTCCAGCAGGGACCCAACAAGCAGCAGATCCGGGGAGACTCACCTACCTCCCCCGGGAGGAGCCGCGCGGGGATCTGCTGGGTTTGGGACTCTACCTGGGGTCGGGTGCCAGAGATAGAAATGCGCGGTCACAG
>NC_058420.1:786112-787295 GCF_002201575.2 Neomonachus schauinslandi
CTGTACGGAAAGCTCGCAGGGAACAAAAGCCCCGGAGAGCAAACCTGAGCAGATTACTTAGCCAGGAGGGGGCAAGGGCGGGGCAATTCTGCCTGCGGCAGAGACATTTGGAAACCATGGCAACAGGCCCCTCCCCAGAAGATCAGGGAGAACAGCCAGCCAAGACCAAGTTTACCCATCAATGAGAACGGCAGAACTCCAGCTCTAGGGGACTACTGCACATAGAATTCATGGCTTTTTTACCATGATTCTGTAGTCTTTCAAAGTTAATTTTTTTTAACTGTCTTTTTTTTCTTTTTTTTTTTCTTTTTGAATTTTTCTTTTTCCCTTTTTCAACCAACATCTTATCAATCCCTTTTTTTAAAAAAAACATTTTTATTTTTTATTTTTAGAGTCATATTCTATCCCTTCATAGTAGTTACCCGTATTTTTGGCTTATATATATAAGTTGTTCTCGCTTTAAAATTTTGAGATAGTTTCTTCTAACAGATCAAAATATACCCTAAATCTCTAGTATATGGTGTTTTCTATTCCCCTGCCTGATCGCATCCTCTCCCTTTTTTTTTCTTTTTTTAAATCCTTTTCTTTCTTTTTGCAAACAACTTCTTATCAATTCCTTTTATAAAATTTTTTATAATTTCCATCTTTACAGTTATATTCCATCCCTTCATCATATTAACCCTTATTTTTGTACATATATAAGTTTTTCTTTCTTTAAAATTTTGGGAGACACTTTCTTCTAAAAGACCAAAATACACCCAAATCTAGTCTGTGGCACTGATCTATATACCAGCCTGATCATATTTGATCACATTCTGGTTTTTTGTTGTTGTTGTTTTGTTTTGTTCGTTTTTGTATTTATCTTTATCTTTTTCTTTTTTTTCTTTTTCTTTTTTCTCTCTTTCCCTTTCTTTTCCCACTGCTTCAGGTTTTTTCTGATTTGTTTAGAGTATATTTTCTGGGGACGTTGTTACTCTGCTAGCATTTTGTTCTCTCATTAATCTATTCTCCTCTGCACAAAATGACAAGACAGAAAAAATCACCTCAACAAAAAGAACAAGAGATAGTACCGATTGCCAGGGACCTACTCAATACGGACATTAGTACGATGTCAGATCTAGAGTTCAGAATCATCACTTTAAAGATACTAGCTGGGCTTGAAAAAAATATGGAAGTTATTAGA
>NC_058420.1:787795-821051 GCF_002201575.2 Neomonachus schauinslandi
ATGGACCCTCCCACCCCAACACAGGCAGTGACTCTGTAAGACACTTGGAAGATCAGGCCAGGGAGCACAAAGAACCACCCAAACCAGAAAAGTAGGGCATCTGTACCCAGATGTGGGAAATTGAGGCTACGACCCAGGCGCAAATCCCCCACTCCGGTAGAGGGTCCAGGTGTGGGGTGTCTGTGAAGGGAAATGCCGTTCCCTCTGTTGGGGTCTTACTCCCTAATGTCAGCGATTCAGGGCTGGATGCCAAGACCTGGCTGGTGCTTGCCGCCATCCAGAGTGCAGTACCCATGTAGGGTCACTGTGCCCAGATGTTGGTGCTTCCATGGCCTGCAGGCCTCTGGCCTAGGCTGGCTTCAGCCTGATGTCTTGGCTACACACCACCTGGGCAGCCTTTTATCATTTGGGGTATGTTCTCCTGAGTGAGCAAAGGATGCCAAGGCTGAAGACAAGAGGAAGACCAGCAGCTGGGAGAGCTCTCCATGGGAATCAAAGCCATTGATAAACTTTGAGAGAACTGGGTGGATTTTAACACAAGCAAGAAGAGTAATAAATAACTCTCCAAGAAAGAGTTTAAGCTAACAAATTCCCTCCCAATGGCTGTGGAATTACATTAACATTTAAAATAAAATTCTGTTTTTTTTGGAGAGATTGGGTGGCTCAGATGGTTAAGTGTCTGCCCTCAGCTCATGTCATGATCTCCAGGTCCTGTGATCAGCCCCATGTGCAGCTCCCAAGTCGGTGGGGAGTCTGCTGCTTCTTCTCCCTCTGCCTCTCCCCCCAGCTTGTTCTTTCTGTGTCTCTGTGTCTCTCCCTCAAATGAATAAATAAAATCTTTACAAACAAAAATAATAAAATTTAAATATTTTTTAAAATCTGCTTTTTAATTTCGTTTACAAGAAGGACAAGATTGAAAGACCTTGCCAGAAGGCCAGGGCTGCCTGGGCATGGCCCAGCATGAGGAGGGAGCTGGGAGCAAGGGAGGAGACCCAGGCCCTGAGCTCAGAGGAGTCCTATGCTGAGGACATGGAAGGGAACATGGGCTGCTGCGTGGGTCACCTCCTGGAGTGGGGGTTGCATGACCTTCAGGATGTCGGTCAGCTTTACACTGTTCACACACACTGACTGCTCTAGAGCTCAAGGCCAGCTGCTGAGGGGGGGTGCTAATCCGATAGAAAGGAAAAGCGAAGCAGAGTGTCTACACACAGGTCTTTCTACATAGACCATCTCTAACCCGAGGACTCACAGCCTTTGTGGCAAAACGTGGCTCCAAACTTGGGCCACTTAAAGTCTCTGTTTGCAGCAAGCACTTTCACATTCCATTGGCCAAAGCAAGTCAAGCAGCCAAGCCCATTCAGAGAGAAAAGTAAATTTGGTCCATCCAGAGGGCTGTGACCAGGAAGGGAAGGTGAAAACATGGGAACAGATAATACAGTGTACTTTATTTTCCAGAATGATCATTATTCTGTTTCCAGTGCCCAGCACAACGTCTGGCATTAGTAAATGAAGCCAAGATGTTTGAAGAAAAGACTATGACCAGTTTTTTCTATACCTGGTTATACCTCTAATTCTTTTCATTTTCGATCCAGAAGGATTTAGGTTTGAATGCAAACCTAAATTGGGGGCAGGAACATCAAGAATAGTAAAATTAAGAACAGACAGTATTTCTTGAGTGCTTACTGTGTGCTAGAAAGCCTGCTAAAGGTTTTAAGTTTCCTATGTCATTTCAAAATAAAGCAGATGTACAATGTATGCCCAGGGCAGAAATTGAACCCATGTTGTGAGATTTTGCTGGTAATGTTTGAGGTTTGTCTTTCTTGAGATCCCATGATCAGGGCCAATGAACATTAAAAGTTGAAAATCTCCTTTATTTTATCAATGTCTAGCATATCTTTTACTTACAGTGGCTCAGCCATTTACTCTTATTGCTGAGGTCCAAAGTTTAGAACAAAAATACTATGACAATGGTTGGAAGCAGCACAAATGTAAATTTCAATTAATTTACTAAATATAAAATAAGTATTTTTTAGAACAATGCAAACTAGTCAAGTGAGAGCAAAATGTATTCCTACAACAGAAATTTCATAATGGATCCCGTTTGGCTGCTGCCAGTTTATCCAATTCCTCTCACTATAGACGTCCCAGAAAATGTTTCTCTAGCCATTTTCTCAAAGCCCCCTTGACGTCTTTGTTCCTCACACTGGATAAGGGGGTTCAAAACAGGTGTGAAGATGGTGTAAGAAGCAGAGACCACCTTGTCATGGGCCACTGAGTGGTAGGATTTGGGCCGCACGTAGATGAGTAGGAGAGTGCCACAGAAGAGCCCCACCACAGCCAGGTGAGAGGAGCAGGTGACAAACGCTTTCTTCTGAGCTGCAGTGGACCGCATACAGAGCCCAGCAGCCAAGATGAGACTGTAGGAATGCAAAGTGAGAGACAGAGTGATCAAGAGCATCAGGAGGCAACACACATACGTGAAAAACTTTAAAAAGGTAGCGTGGGCACAGGGAAGGTGCGTGAGTGTGGGTGCCTCACAAAAGAAGTGGTTGATTTCTCGAGAATGGCAGTAAGGGAAGCTCAGAGTGGCACCAGGCTGCTTCAGCCCATCCACCCCTCCCTGAAGCCAGGAGCCTGTGGTCATGTGCAAGCAGAGCTCCTGATTCATGAGGATGGGGTAGCACAGGGGGTGACGTATGGCCACATAGCGGTCATAGGCCATGGCCGCTAAGAGGAAGCACTCACCCTCTCCCAGCATGGGAAACAGTAAAATCCGGGCTCCACAGCCAGCAGGAGAGATGGACTTGGTGCCCATCAGGTAGTTGGTTGCCATTTGATGGACTATGGTGGAGACCAGCATCATGTCCGTGAGGGAGAGCTGGCTAAGCAGGAAGTACATGGGTGTGTGCCACTGGGGTCCTGATGGATGAGCACAATCATGAGGGCACTGCCCATCAGGGAGATGAGGAAGAGCATGAGCACCCTTGAAAAGAGGAACAGATGGGTCTGAGTGTAGTTAAAAAGCCCTAAAAGAATGGAGTTTATCTCTGTGGTGTCATTTGCATCTTCCATGGCTCCATTCATGCCTGGAAGACAAGGAATGAGAGTTGCTTGGAGCTAAGTTTAGGCATTTACTTAAGAAGAGTTGGTCAAATGACATAGAAACCAAAATGAGACTTGGAGGAATCATTACATCTTTAATCTTTCACTTTGTGACAGGATATTTGCCTTAGCATCCTATCACACTGCTCTGCTGTTATTACACAGTATTTTTTAACCCTAAGATAATTGCATAACAAGTATATATCACAGTACACATTACATTTCTATTATTTCTCTATGTCTTGTTAGTATGCCTCACATAATTTACTCATGATGTTAGGAAATATTACGAAATTCCAGTTTTCTAAATTTGTGTACTTCTGTGTTGAAAGAGCCTCATAGTCCCACATTTTAGTCCATATTGATGTGATATATCTCTTAATTATGACTTTTCCATGTTTCTCATATGCTCAACGTAGTTTTTCAAGATTTCCTTCAATGCCATGAGGAATTGTTTTAATATAAAAAATACACAAATCTATATGTAAAACTACTATAACTCAGATTGCAGGTGAGGGACACAAAATGGCTATATTTCTCTCTTTTCCATGTGCATTCAGCATATGGTTTCAATATACCAGGCTCCCAGCTACCACAGATACTGCTCTGGAGCACCTATCCACATACAGACCATGTCATCATGGTGTGTACTTGTGATTACAGGGAATTTATCTCAGTTTAGAGAACTTGCAACAATTAATTTTTATACCTAATATGTACTCACAAAATGCTGAATTTAATTAAATGTGTGCATTATAAAAATAAATTTCATAAATGAATATAACCCTAGGGAACATAAAAAAAATGTTTTAATTTGCAGCCTTAAACACTTTGTTACCAGTAATCACACATCTTTAAAGATAGGAGATACATTTATTTATGAACAGATAAAATTAATTAGCAAATTGATTACATTTTAATTATCTGGTTAGTTGGTTAATTATCTAACTGGTTAAGGAAGACATGTTCAAATAAATTTATGCCCCAAATTACTCTGAAGTACAGCATCCCCTGTGAATAAAATAGGAAACATCTCCTGTAATTGTAGGGATTAATTGTCTTTTCCCTAAAGCCTCAAACTTTAATTTTTCTTATCTATAAGTATCTATGGTAGTAGAATTAGATGTACATGCAGTCTCTTTTATATTTATGTGACATTTGTCTTTTCCTTACAAATTCACTCTTTTAAAGACAGCAATAGATTAATGATTACCATGATGATTATGTTTGGGATTTATTCATAATGTATACAATATCGACTCCTTATTTAGTTTTTATGTAAATTAATTGGTGAGCAGGGCAAAATTTTTAAATGGGCAGTATCTTTTGTAAATATTAGCACTGTTTTCAGTGTCTAGCATATATGACCACTAACCATTATATCACTAAATGATATAGAGGTTCTTTTCATCAAAATAGCTATAAATAAGACATTATTATAAGCTTATGAGTTTAGTAAGTTATTAGTTACTGCTCCATTTCATTACAAAATTTATGTATAGCATAACATATTAATGAGTAGGATATTTCTAATTTTCTGTTAATATAATTTATGGCCTCATGCATGCGGCAAGACTTTAGTAAATAATATAAAGGTAGTACATTTTGGCTCTTAGATAACTGAATCCATAACTTTATAACTCTCAACAACTGTTGATTTTTGTTTCAGTTCTTCCATGGGATACTATCAGTTATTTTAGGGGCAATAATTAGAGTCAATCACAAAAAGGTGAAAATTAATTTTGTTTAAATTTCAAGTTTATTAATGGTACCGAGCAGAAACTCTTTTAAACTTTTGGATTAATTCTGCAAACTCACTGTTCAGAGGGATCACAACCAACACCAAGGAAATACAAATAATTATAAGAACATATACAAGCAGCTATATGCCAACAAATTAGGCAATCTGGAAGGAATGGATGCATTCCTAAAAACATATAAACTACCAAAACTAAAACAGAAGGAAAGAGAAAACCTGAACAGACCCAAAAGCAGCAAAGAAATTGAAGCAGTAATTAAAAATCTCCCAACAAACAAGAGTCCAGGGCTAGATGGCTTGCCAGGGGAATTCTACCAAACATTTAAAGAAGAACTTATATCTCTTCTTCTGAAGATGATTCCAAAAATAGAAATGGAAGGAAAACTTGCAAACTTACTCTATGAGGCCAGCATTATCTTGATCCCAAAACCAGGCAGAAACCCCAACAACAAGGAGAAATACAGACTAATATCCCTCACGAGCATGGATGCCAAAATACTCATCAAGATACTAGCCAATAGGATCCCACAAGATCTTAAAAGGATTATTCACCATGATCAAGTGGGATTTATTCCTGGGTTGCGAGGGTGGTTCAACATTTGCAAATCAAGAAACATGATATATCACATTTACAAAAGAAAACATAAGAACCATACGATCCTTTCAAGTAATGCAGAAAAAGCATTTGAAAAATACAGCATCCTTTCTTGATTAAAACTCTCCACAGCGTAAGGATAGAGGGAACATGCCACCATATGACAAAAGCTATATGCCAAAAGCCCACAGCAAATATTATTCTCAATGGGGAAAAACTGAGAGCCTTACCTCTAAAGTCGGGAACATGGCAGGGATGCCCACTCTCACCGCTGTTGCTCACCATAGTACTAGAAGTCCAAGCCTCAGCAATCAGAAAACAAAAAGAAATAACAGGAATTCAAATTGGAAAAGAAGAAGTCAAACTCTCACTCTTAGCAGCTGACATGATATCTTATGTGGAAGACCCCAAAGACTCCACCCCAAAATTGCTAGAACCGCTACAGGAATTCAGCAATATGGCAGGATTTAAAATCAATGCAAAAAAATCATTTTCATTTCTATATACTAATAATGAGACTGAGGAAAGAGAAATTATGGAATTGATCCAATTTACAATTGCACCAAAAACCACAAGATAACTAGGAATAAACCTAGCCATGGAGGAAAAGGACCTGTACTCTAAAAACTACAAAATACTTATGAAAGAAATGAGGTAGACACAAAGAAATGGAAAAAATTCCCATGCTCATGGATTGGAAGAATATGCATTGTTAAAAAGTCTATGCTACCCAGAGCAGTCTACACATTCAATGGATTCCTTATCAAAATGCCACCAACACTTTTCACGGAGCTGGAATAATTAATCCCAGATTTTGGATGGAACTGGTAAAGACCCCAAATAGCCAGAGGAATGTTGGAAAAGAAAATGAAAGGTGGTGGCATCACAATACCTGATTCAAGCTATATTACAAAGCTGTAATCAGCAGAACAGTATGGTTCTGAAACAAAAACAGACTCATAGATCAGTGGAAGAGAATAGAGAGCCCAGAAATGGATCCTCAACTCTATAGTCAAGTAACCTTCACAAAGCAAGAACCGATATATAATGGAAAAAAGACAGTCTCTTCAACAAATGGTGTTGGGAAAATTGGACATGCCCATGCAGAGGAATGAAATTCGAGCATTTTCGGGCTCCTGGATGGCTCAGTTGGTTAAGCGACTGCCTTCGGCTCAGGTCATGATCCTGGAGTCCCTGGATCGAGTCCCGCATTGGGCTCCCTGCTCAGCAGGGAGTCTGCTTCTCCCTATCCCGCTCCCCCCTCTTGTGCTATCTCACTCTCTCTCTCTCTCAAATGAATAAATAAAATCTTTAAAAAAAAAGAAATTGGAGCATTTTCTTATACCATACATAAACATAAATTAAAAATGGATGAAAGAGCTAAATGTGAGACAGGAATCCATCAAAATCCGAGAGGAGAACACACGCAGCAACCTCTTTGACCTCAGCTGCAGCAACTTCTTTCAAGACATGTCTCCAAAGGCAGGAGAAAGGAAAGCAAAAATGAACTATTGGGACTTCTTCAAGATAAAAATCTTTTGCACAACAAAGGTAAGAGTCCACAAAACTAAAAGGCAACCCACAGAATGGTAGAAGATATTTGCAAATGATATGTCAGATAAGGGTCTCGTATACAAGTTGTATAAGGATCTTACCACTCTCAACACCCAGAAAACAAGGAGTCCAGTCAAGAAATGGGCAGAGGATATGAGCAGACATTTCTCCAAAGGAGACATACAAATGGCCAACAGACACATGAAAAAATGTTCCACATCACTTGTCATCAGGGAACTAGAAATGAAAACCACAGTGAAATACCACCTTACACCAGTCAGAAGGGCTAAAATTAACAAGTCAGGAAATAACAAATGTTGGCGAGGATGTAAAGAAAGGGGAAACCTCTTACATTGTTGGTGAAAATGCAAGCTGGTGCAGCCACTCTGGAAAACAGTATAGACGTTCCTCAAGAAGTTAAAAAGAGAGCTTCCCTACAACCCAGCAATTGTGCTACTAGGTATTTACCCCAAACACGCAAATGTAGTGATCCGAAGGGGCACCTGCACCCCAATGTTTATAGTAACAGTGTCCACAATAGTCAAACTATGGAAATAGTCGAGATGTCCATTGACGGATGAATGGATAAAGAAGATGTGATATATCTAAACAATAATATTACTCAGCCATTGGAAAAGATGTGTACTTACCATTTACTGGAATGTGTTGTGCTAAATGAAATACTTTAATCAGACAAAGACAATGATCATATGGTTTCATTCATTTGTGGAATATAAGAAACAGTGCAGAGGATCATAGGGAAAGGGATGGAATAACAGAATGGGAAGAAATCAGAGAGGAAGACAAACAATGAGAGACTAACTATGGGAGAGAAACTGACAGTTGTTGGAGGAGAGGTGGGTCGGGGGATGGGGTAATTGGGTGATGGGCATTAAGGAGGGCACATGATATGATGAGCACTGGCTGTTATATGCAACTGATGAATTACTGATCTCTACATCTGAAGATGTAGACTAATTGATTTTAAATTTTAAAAATCTTATATTCATATTTTATTAGATTGTTTGACTTTTTCTTAAAGATTTAAGTAATTTCTTTGCATTTTGTTATTTTTATACATTTTCCTAAATTATTTGTTTATATACTTTGGAAATATATTCCTCAGCCTATTTAAACTATAGAGATAAAAAATTTTGTTATGTCATTTTTGCGTTGATGTTTACGTTTTATATTACATATATTTGGGATGCTTATAAGTTATTATTCATTTCTTGTTAATGGGCTGGATTGCAGTGATTGATTTTCTCACAATAAGTCATCTGTATATTATTCAGATAAAACTGCTAGTTTTGATACATAAATTGTTGAAACTGTGACCATGGTAAGATTGGTATTGTTTTTAAACAATCTTTCATCTATGTCATCAAATATATGAACCCTACAATATGCATTCTAGAGTTCTCCTCTTTATTTTTTGGTGTGAATAGACAGATCTGCGCCTTTATGGATTTGCTGAATGACAGGAAAGTGATATAAACATTCTTCAATTCAGCCACCCCAGAGTCAGGACATTTTGGAGAAGAGATATGAATTACAAATGGCTTCAATAACAAGAATAAGGAGATAAAACACTAGTCTTCTAACTTACTTGGTATGCAATAGGAAGATTTGGACATGTTATCATCACTCTTAAGTCAGTCTCCTTGTTTCTAGATTCAGGTAATTCATAGTTTGCTAGACAGTTTCTAGCACTGGCTTCGTTTGTTCTGTTGTGGTTCACTTTGTGTTTTTTTTTTTTTAATTTTTTATAGGAACATGATATTTAATTTCTTTTGTAGACTGCTTCCTTGTATGTACTTAGGCTAACACTAAGTGAACTGCTAATCTCCGTACATTCACATTTCCTGGAAGAAAGAAGCCATTAAGTGTTGTCACTTAGTGGCAGGCAGATGCAGAGCTGGGAATAAATAGCTGGGACTGAAAATTCAAAACATAGTTATCAAGAGTAGGGACTCTGGTTTTCTGTTTTTGACACTTTTTCCCCCAAAATTAGCTTAGCTGTATCCACAGGGTTTGATATTCACAGATGTTTATGAAATAAATGTTTATACATATAATTACAAGTTCCAATTGGCACACACACGTTAAAAACTGATGTCCACTAAGTTTTATCAGCTATTAAGTTATCTCACGATGAAGCGATCCAACCTTTTCATGGCAGGTTCTGATCAATAACCAGTTCACGGACGCCCAACACATTGGTGGCAAAGCCCAAACTGAACTCCATCCTCTGACTTCATTTGAGCTTTGCTTCCAACAAATTCCACTGAAGTAAGGTCAGAGCAGGTCTTATTTTCAAACTCACACGTCAGTCCCCATTCCCCCTATCTGCCCCTTGTCTCTTCCTCCATTGAATGAGGTCAGTTTCAAAATATGTGGGTAAACAACAGTAAGTCCTGAATTTGAAGAATTCAGCTGAGGGTCTTCAACCAGGGGAATGGGTTATTCCCATGGGATTCTTGGGTGGACTTTGAAGGAGAACATAAGGCGGAGGGACACCACTGAGTCATCCAGGTGTCCCAAACTCCACCAAAGCGAATCTCTCCCAGGTCAAGTCCCGTCGTGCTGACTGCTTATTTCAAGAGATTTGTGGAGATTAGCATGCAAAGTAGAAAAAAAGAAGGGGACAGTCTCGGAGTTTGCTGAATGACGTGATGGCCGATATATATGTGATGTGAAGGGGCAAAAAGAGGCGTCAGTAAAGGTTGCAGGGATTCAGAGCAAAGGGGATTGTTGCTGCCATCCATGGGCCAATATAAAGCATTGTGGTTCACTTTGTGCTCTATTCTTGTATTTGAAACTATCAGCTAATGCCCTTGCTTAAAACTACCTTTAGATATACTTTTTTTCTGATGATAAGTTACTTTAATTAAGATTTTGAAGGCCCTATGTCGATTTATGATTGAGGAAGAAATGACTTTAAGCTAACAGCATTTTAAATAAAAATTGTGATAACGTCAGACATTTCATTCATTCTATCTTATGTTTCCAATGAAAAGTCATGTTAAATGTCTTTACAACAAACACTTCCCCAGCAGGAAATTAAAGTTCAGAAAGTTATGTGACTTATTTAATAATGCACATTTTGAAAATTAGAGAACTGATAGCACTATTGTTCTCCCTGATCCTTCACTCAATACAATGGTTTTCTCTAACTTTATGAGTATAGAAGTACAGATTTAAGGACTAGACTTCTTGTGCTTGAATACCCATTCTACCGATTAGTAGTTGGGTAAATTTAGATAATTTAAATTTAAATCTGTTTTAATCTCAGCCTTATTATGTGCAAAATGGAATGGAATATAGAATCCTTCTCTTTAAGAATTAAGAGATAATACCATAGCACGACACAATACAATATCTCTACAAAGATTAGCCTTAATAATTTTCTTACTATTATATTTATTAGCTATAAGTAGATATTTCCCACCCAAACATTTTCAAGTGAAATGAATATTTATTTGAAAACTAACATGTCATTTAATTATACATTTTTTTAAAGTCTAGGAATAGTTTCAGTGACACAATATTTACAATACATTTGGATTGGACAATGCATTCAATCCACCATTTATGAAATTCTTAAAACCTAGAACACACACATAACTATGGTAATTCGAATCATTCTAAGGTAAGAGGTTCTTTGATTATTAATTTTGAAACAGTTTCTTATGTTTTAATATAACATTTTTTTAAAATTGTACTATAACATGGAATTTATGATACATAAAACAATGTCTCCCATTTTTAAAAAAGTAAGCACAAAGATTAAAAGATAAAAACTTATTTTTTGGTATTTCCTGTCAACAATTTAATTCAATTGTGAAGGTAGATTTACAATTCAAGAGTATATCTAATCATGTGTGTTGTTTTATTGCACATTAAAAACAGGAGGGGAGGTGGGTGGGGGGATGGTGTAACTGGGTGATGGGTATTAAGGAGGGCACTTGATGTAATGAACACTGGGTATTGTTTGCAGTTGTGAAACACTAATTTCTACCTCTGAAACTAATAATAAAACAGGATAAAAATCATATTATCTTATATTCTGTTTGTATAAAATCTATGATTACACAGAATCCAATATCCTTTTAGATTCATTCTTTTATTTCTATCCACACCTCAATGTGGTTTTCTCAGAAATAGCAAAGCTTCACCATTCCCATCTGTATCTTCTATGCTAAATGCCTCATTGACCAATATTTCGGGCTGGTCCTTTTCTCAATTAGATCCAAAACATTAAAGCTGAACGACCCTGATTCTCATGTACATGCTACATGTGTAGGAAGTCAGACACAACGAGGATGATAAAAAGTTGTAGAAGATAGTATTCCAGACTATGAGAAACCCTTAATATGCGATGTCTCATCCAATATAACAACAACTAAAACGAGTAGACACTAGTGTTATTTTGGAATTGCACATGAGGTAGCTGAAACGTGAGAAGATGATTTGTATCTGGAAAATCAAATGGGAGAAACCAGGTACCAAGGAGGTAACATCAATCCCAATCCCTGTTTCTGGAAGTTAACTTCCACAGTTCATATTAGTTCTCTCAGTTTTTTATCCCAACTATAATATTGATAGTGAGAAGGTTGACATATTAACAAACAAAATAAAATAAATAATGGACTCTCAAAGTCATAGGCTACACTAAATGATTATCTTTCATGTAACTGATAAATGGATTCAAAAAAGTGAACTAATTTTTATGCTTTTCTGGATGGATCCATTCCCAGGCTTGGTTCACCTACAAAATAGATCTCATTACAAATGGGAAATACAGAATAAGTATATTTTTAATAAATCTGTGAGTGCATTAAAACACATAAAATAACTGTAGAAATGTTGACTGAACCAAGGGAACACATGAACTCCTGTCCTCTCTACAGGTCAAGATACATTAAGGACCCTCTCAGTACGTTCCAGGTCATCCACAATTCCAGCAGGGAGAAGTGAGGAGGTGAAGTGCCATGAGCTTTTGCTTCAGTCAGAGCACAATTCTAAGATGTATTCCAACAACTGCAAGTTCTGTGAAGTAAAGCACATTCTTACATTCTCTGGGTCTCAAGTTTGTGTTTTAAAAGTATGTCCTTAAAAATGAATACAAATAGGGTGCCTGGGTGGCTCAGTCGGTTAAGCGATTGCCTTCAGCTCAGGTCATGATCCTGGAGTCCCGGGATCAAGTCCCACGTCAGGCTCCCTGCTCAGCAGGGAATCTGCTTCTCCCTCTGACCTCTCTCTCTCTCTCTCTCTCATTCTCGCTCTCTCAAATAAATAAATAAATAAAATCTTTAAAAAAAATGAATACAAATAAATAAAAACGAGTCATTAATTATGTGGTTGATGCAAGAAGAAAATAAGATCGTGTACAGTGAGTACTTAATTGAGCACTTGAAATTAGCAGGTATCAGTAAATAGTAGCTCCTCCTGCTTTCATGTACTCAAATAATTTTTCCTAGGGGAAACGGATGAATAGAGGAGGTAAATGATGAAATCAAATACATCCATCTAATTTGGGGTTCGAGCAGGAACCAAATTTCAAGTTTCTTGGAAAATTCATCATATATTCTGCTTAATTAATTTTTGGTAGAGAGACATACATAAGTATAGAAAATGTACATTCTCAGAGAAAATTAAAGAAACAGATTTAAAAAAGTAATTATTTTGATATCTTTACGACTGGATTTATTTTTTCTTTGTAACATAAATTACCAGTTAGAATATGGTAATGAATAATTGTAGGATAATAATGAAAATTGTCTGTATTTCAGTTTGAAAATTTTAAGCGAGAACAGTAAGGCTACCATTATCCCTTGGAATCACTGATATATGTTCTTCCAGATCTCATTCTAAAATATAACCCAAAAGAAAATGAAAAACACCCTATTTCCACAAAATATTTTTCACCTTTTTTTCAATGAATAAGAAGTTATATCATGAAAGTGTTAAAAGTACCACTATACAACACAATATAACAGCAAAATGGTATTAAATTGAGAAAAGCAAATCCATGTTTAAAAATGTATAAAATCTTTTTGACAAAGAGTAAAAGAAAAAAAGTTTCAGTGTCATTGAGTTGATATCCTCATATTTTAATTTCTCAGTTTTTCTATGGATGCTTTTCCATGGGTTATTACTCCTTAAAATTACAGAACTAAGTAGACAAAACCAAAAGCACTAGAGAACATGTTTTATGCACCCAGTTTCAAAGTCCTGCAACTCACCTGTTTCAGCAGAAGCCACCATAAAGAGGTGCCTAATGGTCCATAGCTCTGGCACCCAAATCGCTATTACGAATTCAGAAAGTGCTTCCCTTCCCATATAAAATGTGTGTCACCTGGCTAAAACCTAAGGAGTTCTGAGTTCCAGGCTCTGGAAATGCCCATAGGAAGGTATTTAAAGTAATACAGATGACCGAACACCTTCTCCATTTATTATCTCCATGTGGCTTATTTTAAAATCTCAGGAGAGTTGATCCCTGAAGAAATGTCCTGTTTGACTCACATAATGCTAAAACCAGGATATGAGGAACGTAAAAGTGGCAGCTGCCGCATAATAGTCTTAAAGGAGGTAACGTATGCAAACTACCCAGGAATGCCTTCAATCCTGCCAGCCTATATTTTAGCAATAACCAATGTGTCAAGAAAATCTGGCAATTACATAGGGGACAGAGTGAAATATATCCGCCCCCTAAAAAAAATCTTCCAAAAAGGGAAGACTAAATTCAACCTTTATGTTCTTGAAACTTTCAGATATATGATTTGGGATAAGTTACATGTGCAATCTAAGCTCCAGCTTAATCATCTATAAAAGGGGGATAATAATGTCTCTCTTATAGTATTATTTATTGAGTTAAATTATACAGTGAATAGGAAGCACTAGATATACCAAATATACATTTGCTTTCTTCTTTCTTCTTTTTGCTCAAGCAGAGATTTTTTTTTTTATTTGATTGATAGATAGTAATGAGGGAAGGAAATAAAAAAGTATACCTGGCAACAAATGCAACAAATGCTTTCATAAAAGTTGGAGATCATCACAATGGTTTACTAATGACACAAACATAACTATTCAGGATTACCTTATGTTAATTAAATTAAATTCATTAATTTTAGTATAATTCCCCAAAACAAGATATAAAGGGTTTTTAAAATTTTATCTTTGTACAGGTATTTACCAATAGATACAGTTAATAAAGTGAGACATGAGAGGAAAAATATATATATATATTATATATGTATATATAAGCATATATATATGACTCATATATATATGAATCAAAGGCTGGCAATTCTGGATAAGTTACTTAAATAAGAGAAAACAGCAATATTGACTAATAATGATATACATAACAGCACTAACCATTATCAAAAGTATATTTATTGAAGAAATACTGAGTGATGTGCACTGTGCTTAAAAGTGTATTTTCATGATTCTACTTAAATAGGACTAAGGAAAAACCCTCTATTACATAACTCAACAGCACCTTATACTTCACTGCAATCATTATAAACTTTCACTTCTTTAATTAATTAGTTGTAATACATTTTAAATTTTTATTGAAGTGATAATTAATTTTACTGGAGTGTACAAATGGAATCAAAAACATGAAAAATTTATAGTAATACAGTAAGATAGGTTAACCCAAAAAATCCACCCACCAAATATTATAAAAATGGTCTAATAAAATGAGGAATGAAAAGGGAGAGATCACAACTTACACCAAGGAAATAGAAACAATTATTAGAAATTATTATCAACAAATATAGGTGAAGAAACTGAGCAATCTGGATGAAATGGAGGCCTCCCTGGAAACCTATAAGCTGCCAAGACTGAAACAGGAAGAAACTGACAACCTGAATAGGCCAACAACCAGTAATGAGATTGAAGCAGTGATCCAAAACTTCCCCAAAAAAAGAGTCCAGGGCCTGATGGATTCCCTGGGGAATTCTAACAAACATTCAAAAAAATAATACTTATTCTCCTGACACTATTTCAAAAAATAAAAAACAGAAGGAAAGCTTCCAGACTCATTCCATGAGGCCAGCATAACCTTAATCCCCAACCCAGGCAAAGACCCCATCAAAAAGGAGAATTTCAGACCGATATCCCTGATGAATATGGATTCCAAAATCCTCAACAAAATCCGAGCTAATAGGATCCAACAATACATTAAAAGGATCATCCACCACGACCAAGTGGGATTTATCCCCAGGATGCAAGTGTGGGTCAACATTCACAAGTCAATCAAAGTGACAGACACATTAATAAGAAGTCTATATAAATAAATAGAATATTGTTCACCTGAGATAAGCAGCCCCTAATATTCATAGTTGACCAGTTATTATAAGAATATCTTGGTATTGCTTGGAGTTGACCTTGTTGTTCCTCTATTAAGGATACACAAGATCACAGAAAGCCATGGTGACCATACAAATGGAAAAATGGGGCAAAAAGATGTCTGCATTCTATTCACTGTACACTGTGGATATGTTGGTTTATATGGCAAAGTAAAGTCCAGGTTACAGATGGAATTAAGGTTGCTAATCACTTGACTTTAAAATAGGGAGATTATGCAGGATAGCAATGTGAACCCAAACTAGTCACGAGAGTCTTTAAATGTGGGAGCAGGAAACTGAAGGAATCAGAGAAATGACAGTGTGAGGTTTCAGCTCAATGTTGCTGACCTCAAAAGTCAGGGAAGGAAGGCACCAGCCATGGAGCTCAGGAGATATCTAGAGAGTGAAAAGGCAAGGAAACTATTCTATTCTAGATTTTCCAGAGGAAATGCAGCCTGACAATGACTAGATTTTAGCTCAGTGAGACCAATTTCAGACTTCTGACCCCATGAAGTGTAAGGAAATAAACTGGTGTTTTGAAAGCTAATAAGGGTAGAGTAATGTGTTCTATCAGCAATAGGAAAATAATACCATCAATATTGAATATTGAACACAGCAACTCTGTGACCATGATGGACCACGGCAAAAACAAGACCCTGCCCGATCCTGTGTGAACACAGACACAACACGAACATCACCCAAGTCAAAAAACTACTGAGCATTTCCCTTTCCTCCAAATGAATGACTGTGGCTTTGTTACCAGTGACTGTGTTAGCCTTGCTCTGATAGGGTTCACCTATGTAAGAGTTATTAAGACAGCCAGTCATAGAATTCCTCATGCTTGCATGAGCAAGCATGGACATGCTTCTCTCAAAGCAAAGCCCACTTCCTAAAAGCCTTGCACAATCACCTAACACAAACCTAAACATTATATATTCTTTCTATAATTTTCATCCTGAGCTGTCCTATGATTCCCCTAAGATGGGTGCTCCCCACACTACAATAATTAATAAACCCATTTTTAATTGGGTTTATTAATAGGCACAGCATAGGGAACATAGTCACTGATATTGTAATTCTGTTGTATGGCGACTGATGGTAACTGCACTTGCGGTGAGCATAGCAGCATAATATTTAAGCTTGTGGAATCTCAAGTTGTGGAATCTCAAGTTCTTGCACCTAAAACTAATGCAAAATTACCTTTTGACTATACTGAAATAAAATTAAAAATAAATAAAGCCATCTCTTTCTTTTTATTCCCAGTTTATTTTTTATTATTAATTTTTCCATTCTACTATAGTTAATATACAGATCCTATGGTATGTGTTTTCACTGACCGGCTTATTTCACATAGCATAATACACTCAAGCTCCATCCATGTTGTTGCAAATGGCAAGATCTCGTTATTTTTTATGGCTGTATAATATTCCGTTGTTGGGGTGTGTGTGTGTGTGTGTGTGTGTGTGTTATAATATATATTATATATATATATATATATATAAATACATATATATTTATATGGTTTATATGTATGTGCATGTGTGTTTACATACATACCACATCTTATTGATCTACTGATCAACAGATGGACCCTTGGGCTGCTTCCAGAATTTGGCAATTGTCAATAATTCTGCTGTAAACATAGGGGTGTATATATCCCTTTCAATTAGTGTTCTTGTATTCTTTGGGTAAATACCTAGGAGTGTGGTTACTGGCTTGTACGGTGGTTGTGTTTTTAACTTTTTGAGGAACCTCCATACTGTTTTCCACAGTGTCTAGACCAGCTTGTTTTCTCATCAATAGTGCAAGAGGGTTCCTTTTTCACATCCTCACAAACACTTGTTCTTTTGTTGTGTTGTTGTTGATTTTAGCCATTCTGACAGGTATGAGGTGGTATCTCATTATAGTTTGATTTGAGTCTCCCTGATGATGATGATATTGAGCATCTTTTCATGTGTCTGTGGGCCAGTGGGACGTCTTCTTTGGAAAAATGTTTGTTATGTCTTCGGTCCATTTTTAATTGGATGATTTGTTTATTGGGAGTTGAGCTGTGTAAGTTCTTTATATATTTTGGAAATTAACCCTTTATTGGATAGCTGTTCGCAAATACCTTCTCTGATTCTGGAGGTTGTCTTTAATTTTGGTTGATTGTTTCCTTTGCTGTACAGAAGCTTTGCATTTTGAGGTAGTCCCAGTAGTTTATATTTTATTGCCCTTGTTCAGGAGATCTATCTGGAAAAATGCTGCTAGGGGCGCCTGGGTGGCTCAGTCGTTAAGCCTCTGCCTTTGGCTCAAGTCATGATCCCAGGGTCCTGGGATTGAGCCTCACATCGGGCTCCTGGCTCAGCGGAATCCCTGCCTCTCCCTTTCCCACTCCCCCTGCTTGTGTTCCTGTTCTTGTTATCTCTTTCCCTCTCTCTGTCAAATCAATAAAAAAATCTTGAAAAAATAAACTTTTAGAAAAATGTTGCCACAGCTGATGTCAGAGACATTACTGCCTGCGCTTTCTTCTAGCATTTTTATGTTTTCAGGTCTCATATTTAGGTCTTTAATTCATTTTGAATTTATTTTTGTGTATGGCATAAGAAAGTGATCCAGTTCATTCTTTCCCATGTAGCTGACCAGTTTTCCCAGCACCATGGTTGAAGAAATGTTCTTTTGCCCACTGGACATTCTTTCCTGATTTTTTGAAGATTGATTGACTATAAAATTGTGTTTGTTTATTTTTTTCTGTTATGTTCTGTTGATCTATGTGTCTGTTTTTGTGCCAGTAACATACTGTCTTTATTAAAAAGCAATGTAATATAATTTAAATCTGGAACTGTAATATTTCTCTTTCAAAACTCTTCTGGCTATTAGGGTCTTTTCTGGTTCCATTTAACTTTAGGACTTTTTTGTTCTAGTTCTGTGAAAAATACTTTTGGAATTTTGATAGGATTGCATTACATGTATAGATTGCTTTGGGTAATACATTTTAACAGTGTTTGTTCTCCAATCCACGAGCATGGAAAGCCATTTCATTTCTTTGTTTTGTCTTCAATTTCTTTCAGTGTTTTATAGTTTTCAGAGTAGAATTATTTCACCTCTTTAGTTAGGTTTATTCCTAGGCATTTTATTGTTTTTAGTGCAACTGTAAATGGGATTGTTTTCTTAAATTCTCTTTCTGTTACTTTATTATTAGTATGTAGAAATGCAATGGATTTCTCCATATTGATTTTGTATCTTGTGACTTTACTGAAGTAATTGATCAGTTCTAGTATTTTCTTGGTGTTTTTTTTTTCAGGTTTTCTATATACAGTACCATTACCTGCAAATAACAAAAGTTTTACTACTTCCTTACCAATTCAGATGCCTTCTATTTATTTTTGTTGTCTATTTGCTGTAGCTAAGACTTCTAGTTCTATGCTGAATAAAAGTGGTGAGGGTGGACATTGCTGTCTTGTTCCTGACCACAGAAGAAAAATCTCAGTTTTTCCTCATTGAGTATGGTGTTTGTTCTGGGGTTTCACATATAGCTTTTATGATGTCTCTATATATGTTACCTCTAAAGTTACTTTGTGGAAGGTTTTTATCATGAATGGATATTGTACCTTGTCAAATGCTTTTTCTGTGTTTTTGAAATAATCATGTGATTTTTAACCTTTCTCTTACTGATGTTATGTATCATGTTAATTGATGCGTAAATACTGAACCACACTGGCATCCTTGAATAAAACGATATTTTTAATGTATTGTTGGATTGTGTTTGCTAGTGTTTCGTTGAGGATTTTTGCATCTATGTTTATCAGAGATATTAGCCTATAGAGCACTTTTTTAGTGGTATATTTATCTGGTTTTGGTATCAGGGTAATGCTGGCCTGATAGAATAAATTTGGAAGTTTTCCTTTTCTTCTATTTTTTGGAATTATTTGAAACTATTTGAAAGGATTAGATGTACCAGTTTTGTTTTTTTAGCCCAACACAAGGCTCTATCTCAGGGCCCCGAGATCATGACCGGAGCCAAAATTAAGAGTCAGACACTTCACTGACTGAACCACCCAGGTGCCCTTAAATATTTTATTTTAATAGAACTGCATATATTTATCACCATGTATTTGCATTTTTGAAATACTTTACCTATTTTACAACCTCTGATCATTCTAAACATATTGTTGAATATGAGTATTGCTAAGCATAATGTAAAATTCTGATGATAAAATGAGGAAGAAATGCACATGTTTCCTACTCCAGTTAGGAATACAAATATCCTGGGGTGCTTGGGTGGCTCAGTTGGTTAAGTGTCTGCTTGGGGTCCTGGGATTGAACCCTGACTTGGGCTCTCTGATCAGCAGGGAGTCTGCTAGTCCCTCCCCCTCTAACCCTTCCCCCACTCCGCTCATCCCACGCCTTCGGCCCCTCCCACTGCTCGTCCTCCCTCTCTCAAATAAATAAATAAATAAATAAATAAATAAATAAATAAATAAATAAAATCTGAAAAGAAAAAAAAGAATATAAGGATCCTGGAGGTCATGCTCTCTCAGGGAGAGGACACACTGGGTTACTACTTAATCTTGATTCTATGTTACTTCGCCAAGATAACCCACAACCACTACGTCCTCATAGACTTGAGATGATTTAAAGTCAATATAAGTCCAGATAAATCTCAAATGCATACTTCTATATTCTTTTTGCCGAATCACTTAAGTAATATCACTATAACCTAGCCAGTTCAGACGTATGCCTGTAAAAATATAGGCATGTAAAAATGCAAATTACTCTACACGATCATTGGAATGAAACACACACTTTTTTTTATTTATTTATTTATTTATTTATTTATTTATTTATTTATTTATTTATTTATTTATATTTATTTATTTATTTTTATTTATTTATTTATTTATTTATTTATTTATTTATTGTTAAGATTTTTATTTATTTATTTGACAGACAGATATATAGCGAGAGCAGGAACACAAGCAGGGGGAGTGGGAGAGGGAGAAGCAGGCTTCCCGCCGAGCAGGGAGCCCGATGTGGGACTCGATCCCAGGACCCTGGGACCATGACCTGAGCCGAAGGCAGACGCTTAACGACTGAGCCACCCAGGCGCCCAGAAACATACACTTTTACATATAATGTCTGAGACTAGTGGCAGCTTTTACTTCTAAATGTGAGTTGTATTAAACTCATCAAGGCACTATAATTTCTTCTAACTTACTTCAATGGAATCAGCAGCCTAAACAGTTACTGGATGGCTGAAGTGTTGTTCCTGTGAAAGGTAGTTCTTTGCCTTCACAAAACCATGTCTTTGATAAAAAAAATAATAATAATAATAAAAATTTTTAAAAAGATCTAGTCTTGAAAGTATGTTTTCTACCAGATAAACAGACATATAAATTTTATTTCATTAAATAAAGCATTTCAAATTCATTTCCACTGATATATATTGCCTCATATAAAGTCCATTCTTCTAGGATATTTTACTTGAATTGAAATATTAATCAAGGAATAAAATATGGATGTGCAAAATTAGATATAAAAATGATTTCCTGCTACCGTTTTAGTGTAGTACTAAGAAAGGCACACCAATTTCTTGAATATATTTTTAATAAAATTATATTACTTGAGGATCATCTATAGCAAAGAGTTATATAGAAAGAACCATGTTATACTCTTCTTTTTTATGATCTATTCATTTATTTTATAGAAGGAAAAGCAACGTGCATGAGCCTGGGGGCTGGGGTAGAGAAAGAGAGGGAGGTTTGGTTTTGTTTTGTTTTTAAAGATTTTATTTAATTGAGAGAGAGTGAGAGACAGCACGAGATGGGGGAGGGTCAGAGGGAGAAGCACACTGGATCCTGGGACCCTGGGATCATGACCTGAGCTGAAGGCAGTCGCTTAACCAGCTGAGCCACCCAGGCGCCTGAGAGGGAGAGTTTTAAGCAGTCTCCACACTGAGCTCAGAGGCCAGTGGGGGCTCCATCTCAAAACCTGAGATCCTGACCTGAGCTGAAACCAAGGGTTGTATGCTTAACCGACTGGGCCACCCAGGCGCCCAAACCACATGTATTCTTAATAATTAAGCTATTCAATGAGTGGCACTGCTGCAAAGAAACAGAACAATAAATTGAAAAAGAAAACTTTTAGAATCTATAATTTGAAACGTGTTAGCGACTATTACCACATGATGAATTTGTAAGATTGTTTTATTTTTTTAAGTTAGACAATAAGCCTTCCATCATTAGTGTAAAAATTCAGTTGAAAGTAGTATTTAAACATAAAAGTAACTTTTTCAACCATAATGTAAGAATTTTAACATCTGAAATTAAATGAACTCACTGCCTAATCATGGTGAAACCTCATATATTGTTTGCATAAGAACTTTAGGGAAAATTTCATCTCTAGGGCACACAAGTGCACTGTCTTCGTTGCAGATGATTTTTGTTAGATCTGCTACCATCACACACAAAAAATAAAAATAAAGAGAGATCAGGGTGAATTCTCAAAATATATTTGTTCAAATGGAAAACAAAAAACAATCCAATAACATTTAACTCATAGGTTTGCAAAAATATTGCTTAATTCTATTCTACCTTTAAATATGTATATAGACCAGAGGATGTCCATGAATCAGGAGATGTTTTGTGCTAAACATAGCAGCATTTTTTTCCTAAAAATAGTCTGAAGAAGATGAACATGGTTATGGAGGTAGGACCCTCACCTTTCTGAAAGTCCACAGGTTGAACACTAGTGTAACCAATCAGGGTTCTTTGTGCCCAAGTTCATAAACAAGAAGTTAGATAATGGTGTGGCACTCACTTAATATTATTCCATAGAATCAAGATCCATTAATCTTGGAATATTAAAGACACATTGAATTCTAACCAATCTCTGTAGGTAATTCTATGAGATAAAATAAGGCAACCCCTTTGCTCAAGGAAAAGCAAACATACGTTTATATATTAAAATATATATTTATTATAAAATATATTTATGTACTTAATGATAATATTATTAAACATTTTTATATTTAATATAATATGAAATATAAAACATGTCATTTTTATATATGAATAATGATTATATATAAATATAGACTGTATATGCGAGAAGAAGGAGCAAGATGAGGTAGGTTACAGTTTTGAGGAAATATACACATGCTTGTTCCAGCCTGATCTTAATGGGATGTAACTTCCTGTTAAATAAGTACATACGTCTTATCTTCCTTTCTCCCAACTACAATATGCAATTTAAAAAAAATGGTAACATGTCCTATCACTTCCTATAAAATACCTTATAACAATTTCATAAAACAAAACAAAACAGAAATCTAACAAACAAAATACCTCCTTGAAGGAGACAAGCATTAACAGTTTTAGACAAAAACATTGACACTTGAATCCAAACATCTGATTTTAAATTAAGGAGAAATCCCTTTGTTGTTTAGCACTTGCCTAAAACCAATCACTAAGGAAATATTTCTAGAATATTAAAGGGCAAATCTAGGTTTGAGAACTCCGGATCATGCACTGTTTTGGAAGATCTCCCTAAGGAAAAAAATAAAAACAAATACAAATACAAAATTCATATATGTCTTTGGAAAGAGTCTATGCAAGTGAGAGGCTTCAAATATTCAGTTTCTTTAGCTCCAAATCTGCCTGTGATTTCAGTTGAATAAGTTTTCATCGTGTTTATCAATTCATTGTTTTATTTTCACTTGCTGCTTTGTTAGAATACTATTTTAAGTGTATTATGTTAGAAAAAATGTAATTTATTTTTGATGGTTATGTGAAAATTAAATTTCAAATGTTGCCCATGGTATAAATACGGAGATTTGTCCTTAGGAATCCATACATGGAACCTGTGGTGGAAGTGACTTGTACAGATGGAGGGGACCTGGGGAAACCTGGTTTACTCTGTCCAGATGGGAGAACAGGAACTTAATGTTTGCTTTATTTACTCAGAGGTTTACTCTGAACTTTGCATCGTGTCTCATCATAGCACCTAATACTGAGGGTGACTTTTAAGAATTAAATTATTTAATGCAGGTAAGTAACTTAACAGTGTTGCCTGACATACGACAAACAGTCAACAAGTATTAATTTTAATAATGGCCGTTGTTATTAGTATTTTTATTTGATTGTCATTCTATATAAACTGCACTACTCCAGTGTGGACATAAAACCTTTCAATATTTATCCACATCCAAGAGGAACTTAGTTTTATTAGACACTCAAAAGAAAACAAACATAAAAAAAAAACCCCAAACTATCCCAATAGAAAATAACTAAAAATTAACCCTGTAATAAAACCACTTATCTACCTATATGTGCAGCCCAACCCAACCACATGGTGGTTGAGTAAGCCTGAGCTCCTCCTAAGTAGAGGGCAGCCTCCCTGTCCTCAGTTCACCACCCCACACAGGGGAAATGATTATTGTTCCACCACCAGGGAAATAATCTGAGTCCCACACATGGGAGTTTGAACCCAAATGGTGAACTGAGAGGGATTTGAGATGTGTCTTTACCTCCTTTTCTACTCTTTGGTTCACATGAGAGAGGAAAGGAAACATAAAATATTGTCCTACAATATCTGATCCAATGTAAAAAGTTAGTTTATGCAAACACATCACACACACACACACACAAGAATTGAATCTCCATGTCAGATAGTTAATATTTTGGCAGCTGTCAACTCAACATTGTATATATTCCATATTTATTTAGAGAAAAATGAATTACTACAATAGGGTAAATAAATATAGAGAAAGATGTTTATTAAGGTACAAACTTCATACTGTTATGGAGCAATTGCCTCTGGTGTCATATTTCCCCATTTCTCATTAAGCCAAAAAGAACAAAACACACCAAACAAGAAGCTTATTTCAGCAGTTCAATAGAACCTTGTTCCTTGGAAATAATTTGTTCATATGTTGACTCCTATAGATAGGCTCCTCTCTGACATGACATCACTACCTACTTACATACTCAGCAAATCAGCTTTTTCATCTATATTAAATAGTCTTTATTGTACACATAGTGATGAATAAAATGTTCTCTCCACTATCAAATGATTATAATTGTATTATTATTTCTACATATACTGCTGTTCTAGGTGCTGCTCAAGCTGTTCTGCATCCTTGCTTTAGTCTGCAGGAAGTGCAACTTATAAGAGTCAGGAGAAGCGTAAATGCTGCTTCAGACACTAATAGCATGTTTAAGCACCAAGGAACATATGGTCATACATGAAAAAGTAAAGTAATAAAATCATTGCACCATAAAATTCCAGGCAGAGATCAGCTTATAAATATATGAAGAAGCCACATGTCTGCATTTATTCAGTCACCTGTATTCATGTATCATCAGATTTTGCTAAGGAAAGTACATTGTCATGAGTTACTAGTCAACACGATAGGGAATGATGGCACAATGTATCTCCACTCTTACAAGAAAAATCTTAGGTTTTTTTTCTTAAAATTGATATTCCAATTTGAGAGGCAAATCTCGATTGCACCGAATCTATAATTCAGTTTAGTGATGTTCATGAATCTGGATAGTTCCCTTTCTCCAAAGCAAAGTTACCATTGCAAATGGCCTCAGGACACTTTGGGGAAAGCTAGCAAGAAGATTTTCACCATATGCATTTAGGTAGTGATTTATGGATCCTCCTCAAATATACCTACTACCCCGTTTATTCAAGAACCTCTGAATCTTGAGTAACTTGTTCTAGCTCTGCAAATTACACAAAGTAATAATTGGACCATGTGAAGAATACGTAACCTTTTGCAAGGAAACTGTCAGAGATGAGTTTATTACAAAATATTCAGTAAGAATAAAATAATTATTTTTAAGAAGATATTTTACCAATCTTTGCTTATTATAGTATGATGTATCAATATTGTTCTTTATGATTAGTGTGATTTTGTCATATTGAAGAATGTTTTCTCAGCTCCCAGCTCATGAAAATATTGGCCTAATTTTTTTTCTTGATGCTTTATTGTTTTACCTTAAACGCTTAGATCTAAGGAAATTTGGATTTACATTTATTTATATTTTGCAAATGATATGGAAGAATGAGCGTTTATTCTTTTACACATGAGTGTACAGTTGATACAACAGGTTTAATGAACTGAATTTCCCCTTCACTGACCTAAATGGCCATCTTTGTTGTAAATTATCAATATATATACAAATCCATATCTGCAATGCCTGATTTATTGCATTGTTCTATATTTGAAACAATACAATTATCAATTATTGTAACTTATTATAGGTTTTGATATCTCTTAATGTAAATGTTCTCATTTTATGAGTTATAAATTTTCTTTGAGCTATTTTGGCATTTGCATAAATTTATTAATTCTATGGTCAACTTGAAAATGTTCATATTCACACACAAACTGAAGGGGTTTAGTGAAAATTATATTAAATTTACAAGTATAGGAATAAAATTTACTTTAATAATTATGCATATAGCAATCTTGTTAAATTTATTTATTTGCAATCATTTTTCCTTCATATCACTCATGCTTATTAGTTTCTTGCCAGACATAGCTTATCTGCATATCATTTTTTCTAAAAGATTTCCAATTTTATTGTAATGCCTACATTTTTCCATGTGTTATATAGCTGTAATTTTTCACCCTAATATACACTGAATTTATCATCTAACAATTCTACTCTTAGGGAAATACCCATCAGAAATACATGTATGTGTGTTCTCGAAGACAATTATTAGAATGTTCACACCAGGGCTATTCATAATAGATCCAACCAGACACAGCCTGCAGGAAGAGGACAGCCATCTGAGCTGACTACTGACACTACCTGACTACAAGTCCATGGTGGCCCCAGACTGGCTCTTAAAAATACATGCACCAAATCTGAAAAAACAAGAAAAAAACAAGCAAAGTAGACCATGCAGTTTACTAGGCTGAAGGCACCTGCAGCTCAGTGACGACATAGTGTGCCAGCAACGACAAAGGAGACATCCTTGAAGCACCTGGATCTGGTGAACAGGGAGCATTACACTGTAGGGCACCCCCAGGCCTCTCCTTCATAAAACCTCTATGTGTAATGTCAAGAAACATAGCTGACTTTCCTAATACAGAGAAACACACACAGAGAGACAGACAAGCAATATGACTCATTAAGAATTCAAAGTAATGGTCATAAAGATACTTACTGGAATTGAGAAGAGTGCAAGATCACAGCAAGACCTTTAACAAAGAGATAGATCATACAAAAAATAACCAAAGATAATGAATGAAACAAATGAAATTAAATATACACTAGAGGGAATAAATAGTAGACTAGAAAAGGCAGAAGAATAGATCAGTGAGCTGGAAGACAGAGTAGTGGAAAGCAAACAGATGAACAACAACAACAACAAAAATTACAAAGTGAGAATAGGTTAAAAGAACTCAGCAGTATCACCAAGTGTAATCACATTAACATTATAAATACCCCAGAAGGAGAAAAGTGAGAAAAATGGACAGAAGGAATAGTTGAAAATGTTTCTACTCTGAGAAAAGATACGGACATCCACTTCCAGAAGGCAGAGAGCCCCCAACAAAATCCACCCAGGGAGGTCCATACCAAGGCACATTATATTTAAAATAGCAAAATGTAATGATAAAGAGTGAACTTTAAAACCAGCAAGAGGTCGATTGCTGGGAAGATGGGAAAGTAGGAAGACCCTAAGCTCACCTTGTCCTGCAGATACAACTATATAACACTCACATCAATGTAAATAACTCAGAAAAAGGCCAAAGGTTGGCAGAACGAACCCCAAAACTAAATGTAGAGTAGAGGGAACATTGAAGAGGATAGGAAGGGCAGAGATGGCAGTGAAGCTAAAGGGACCTTGGGACTTCCCATGAAAGGAAGGGACCCATTGCCATGGAGAGGGGAGAGAAACACTATCACACTGGGGAGCCCCCATGGGGAGGACAAATCTCCATATATTTTTGCTGTGAAAACCAGAGGGACCAAGTTTGAAACAGTCACTACTTATCCTCCTGGCAGTGAACCCCACCAGCCCATGCTTTGGTGGATCCACCCCTCTAGCCAGGCAGTCATCAGAAGATCAGAACACAAACCTTACAAACACTGCGTGTCCTGACCCTCCCCAGGTGGGGGGTATGTCTCCTCTAATACGCTCTTGGGCAGAACCCATCCAACCTGAGAAGGACTAGACCATTTCCAAAGGAACTCCTCTGCTGTAGACAAAGAAAGATAATCACACACACCAGTGAGACAGCAGCCTCAGCAGTGAGCTGTAGGCAGACAACTGGCTTGATTACAGGCTGTGCCTGCCAATGAAATCTTCTACATGGACAACACAGGGAAAGCACCCTGTAGCCTGATGCTACTACATTTATGGCAAATATCTGGGCTGACTCAAGTCAAGTCCAAGGTGACTCCAGACAGGTCCACTTACACCACAGGGGTCAAACCCTGCCAAAACAGGCAGAGAGCCACCACAGGTGACTGGAATGAAGGAACAAGTGGGTAAACCACAACAGCACAGCGTACACAACCCACATAGAAGACACCCCTGAAAGGCAGGGTTCTGGTGAACATAGGACACTGCACCGGGGATCACTGCAGGACCTCTTCATAAGGCCACTACTTCAAAAAGCCAGGAGACAGAGCTGACATCCCTAGCACACAGAAACAAATTTAGAGTTAGGAAAAAAATGAGGAGACAGAGGAATATGGGCCAAATGAAAGTACAGGACAAAACAAAAGCAAGATACCTAAGCAAAAGGGATGACTACTATGCCTCATAGATATCTGTTTGTTTGTTTTCGGTGATCTATTGTAGTTTATTACGTAAAAGTACAATAGATTTTTAGGGAAGAGATAATACACACAACAGCAATAAGAGAAAATTCACCATTTTTGTCAACATGCCATGAAATATCTATCATATATCTATATCTATCATCTATTTATCTATCTAATCTATCATTATGTATCATCTGTCTACCTGTTAACTGTATGGACTGTGTTATGTGGATGCTGACCATTGAAAATTCAGGAAAGAAATCACATGGACAGTTTCATAAAGTCTTTTCCTTTTTTAGATGATTGACTCTATCTCTGAAACTTATAATACATCAAGTGCATTTTACACTGATTGTCACAGGAAAAAAAAATGAAGGTACTAATTTTTAGTAATATTCAATGTGGTAAGCTATGCACCAGGATGTTCTGTAAAGACTATTTTTTAGTTGTGAATTGCCATGTTGCAATTCCTTTTTGTTTTTTCTCCAAATTGCTATTTACATAGCACTTAGTCAACATAGAATGTAGTATTAGTTTCAGGTGTAAAATTTAGTGATTCATCCAGCACCCAGTGCTCATCACAAGTGCCCTCTTTAATACCAGTCACCTATTTAACCCATCCCCCCCCCCCCCCTTCCCTCCTAACCACCTGTTTTTCTCTATAGCTAAGAGTCTGTTTCCTGGGTTGTCTCTTTTTTTCTTCCCCCTCTGTCCGTTTGTTTTGTTTCTTAAATTCCACATATTAGTGAAATCATGTTATTTTTATTTCTCTGACTGACTTACTTCACTTAGCATAATACTAATACTCTTTAGCTCCATTCATGTCATGGCAAATGGCAAGATTATAGATAGATGTATATATGTATATCTATCTATATCTTATACAGGTATAAATATCTATCTATATAGGATATATTTATAGGTTAGATAGAGAGAGATATCTACAGGATATATATAGATATAAATAGAAATATCCTATATATATCTCAGAAAATATTATTATATATATTTCCCATATATAACCCACAAATATAAATATGTATCTCCCACATCTTCTTTATACATTCATCATTCACGGGACATTTGGGCTCTAAATAATTTGACTATATTTCATAATGCTGCTAGAAAGATCGGGGTTCATGTATCACTTTGAATCACTATTTCTCTATCCTTTGTGTAAATACATATTGTTGCAATTGCTGGATTGTAGGGTAGTTCTATCTTTATTTTAAAATATTTTTATTGTTATGTTAATCCCCATACATTACATCATTAGTTTTAGATGTAGTGTTCCATGATTCATGGCTTTTGCATAACACTCAGTGCTCCATGCAGAACGTGCCCTCCTCAATACCCATCACCAGGCTAACCCATCCTCCCACCCCCCTCCCCTGTAGAACCCTCAGTTTGTTTTTCAGAATCCATCAATTCTCATGTTTCGTCTCCCCTCCGATTTCCCCCCCTTCATTCTTCCCCTCCTGCTACCTTCTTTTTTTTTTTTATCTTAACATATATTGCATTATTTGTTTCAGATGTACAGATCTGAGATTCAACAGTCTTGCACAATTCACAGCGCTTACCAGAGCACATACCCTTCCCAGTGTCTATCACCCAGTCTCCGCATCCCTCCCACCTGACCCCCCACTCCAGGAACCCTCAGTTTGTTTCCTGAGATTAAGAATTCCTCATATCAGTGAGGTCATATGATACTTGTCTTTCTGTTTGACTTATTTCGCTCAGCATAATACCCTCCAGTTCCATCCACGTCGTTGCAATTGGCAAGATCTCATTCCTATGGATGGCTGCATAATATCTCCATTCAGATATATATATATATATATATATATATATATATATATAAGGTTTTGTTGACTGTTTCTTTTGCTGTGCAAAGCCTATATATATACATATATATACACACACCACATCTTCTTTATCCATTCATCTGTCAATGGACATCTCGGCTCTTTCCACAGGTTGGTTCTTTACACAGGTTGGCTATTGTGGACATTGCTGCTATAAACATCGGGCTGCATGTACCCTTTCGGATCCCTACTTTTGTATCTTTGGGGTAAATACCCAGTAGTGCAATTGCTGGAACATAGGGTAGCTCTATTTTCAACTTTTTGAGGAACCTCCATACTGTTTTCCAGAGTGGCTGCACCAGCTTGCATTCCCACCAACAGTGTAGGACGGTTCCCCTTCTCTGCATCCACACCAACATCTGTTGTTTCCTGAATTGTTAATTTTAGCCATTCTGACTAGTGTGAGGTGGTACCTCATTCAGGTTTTGATTTGGATTTCCCTGATGCCGAGTGATTTTGAGCACTTTTTCATGTGTCTGTTGGCCATTTGGATGACTTCTTTGGAAAAATGTCTATTCATGTCTTCTGCCCATTTCTTCATTGGATCATTTATTCTTTGGGTGTTGAGTTTGATAAATTCTTTATAGATTTTGGATACTAGCCCTTTATCTGATATGTCATTTGAAAATATCTTCTCCCATTCTGTCGGTTGTCTTTTGGTTTTGTTGACTGTTTGTTTTGCTGTGCAAAGCCTTCTTATCTTGATGAAGTTCCAAGAGTTCATTTTTGCCCTTGCTTCCCTTGCCTTTGGCGATGTTTCAAGGAAGAAATTGCTGCAGCTGAGGTCAAAGAGGTTGCTGCCTGTGTTCTTCTTTAGGATTTAATGGAGTCCCGTCTCACATTTAGATCTTTCCACCATTTTGAGTCCACTTATGTGTGTGGTGTAAGGAAATGGTCCAGTTCATTTTTCTGCATGTGGCTGTCTAATTTTCCCAACACCATTTGTTGAAGAGACTGTCTTTTTTCCATTGGACATTCTTTCTTGCTTTGTTGAAGATAAGTTGACCATAGAATTGAGGGTCCATATCTGGGCTCTCTATTCCATTCCATTGATATGTGTCTGTTTTTCTGCCAGTACCATAATGTCTTGATGATGACAGCTTTGTAATAGAGCTTGAAGTTCGGAATTGTGATGCCGCCAGGTTTGCTCTTCTTTTTCAACATTCCTCTGGCTATGCGGGGTCTTTTCTGGTTCCATACAAATTTTAGGATTATTTGTTCCATTTCTTTGAAAAAAGTCGATGGTATTTTGATGGGGATTGCATTGAATGTGTAGATTGCTCTAGGTAACATTGACATCTTCACAATATTTGTTCTTCCAATCCATGAGCATGGAACGTTTTTCCATTTCTTTGTGTCTTCCTCAATTTCTTTCATGAGTATTTTATAGTTTTCTGAGTACAGATTCTTTACCTCTTTGGTTAGATTTATTCCTAGGTATTGTATGGTTTGGGGTGCAATTGTACACGGGATTAACTCCTTAATTTCTCTTTCTTCTGTCTTGTTGTTGGTGTATAGGAATGCCACTGATTTCTGTGCATTGATTTTATATCCTGTCACTTTACAGAATTCCTGTATGAGTTCTAGCACTTTTGGGGTGGAGTCTTTGGGGTTTTCCATATAAAGTATCATATCATCTGCAAAAAGTGAAAGTTTCACTTCTTTGCCATTTTGGATGCCTTTGATTTCTTTTTGTTGTCTGATTGCTGTGGCTAGGACTTCTAATACTATGTTGAATAGCAGTGGTGAGAGTGGACATCCCTGCCGTGTTCCTGACCTTAGGGGGACAGCTCTCAGTTTTTCCCCATTGAGAATGATATTCACTGTGGGTTTTTCATAGATGGCTTTTATGATATTGAGGTATGTACCCTCTATCCCTATACTCTGAAGAATTTTGATCAAGAAAGAATGCTGTACTTTGTCAAATGCTTTTTCTGCATCTATTGAGAGGATGATATGGTTGTTGTTCTTTTTTTATTAATGTTTTGTATCACATTGATTGATTGGCGGATGTCAAACCAACCTTGCAGCCCACGGATAAATCCCACTTGGTTGTGGTGAATAATCCTTTTAATGTACACTTAGATCCTATTGGATAGTATTTTGGAGAGAATCTTTGCAAGGATATTGGTCTATAATTCTCCATTACATCCATGTTCATCAAGGATATTGGTCTGTAAGTCTCCCTTTGGATGGGTTTTTTGTCTGGTTTGGGGATCAAGGTAATGCTGGCCTCATAAAATGAGTTTGGAAGTTTTCCTTCCATTTCTATTTTTGAACCATTTCAGAAGAATAGGTATTAATTCTTCTTTAAATGTTTGGTAGAATTCCCTGGGAAGCCATCTGGCCCTAAGCTTTTGTTTGTTGGGAGATTTTTGATGACTGCTTCAATATCCTTGGTGCTTATAGGACTGTTAAGGTTTTCTATTTTTTCCTGCTTCAGTTTTGGTCGTTGATACATCTCTAGGAATGCATCCATTTCTTCCAGATTATCTAGTTTGCTGGCATAGAGTTGCTCATAATATGTTCTTAGAATTGTTTGTATTTCTTTGGTGTTGATTGTGATCTCTCCTCTATCATTCATGGTTTTATTGATTTGGTTCATTTCTCTTTTCTTTTTCATAAGTCTGTCCAGGGGTTTATCAATCTTGTCAATTCTTTCAAAGAACCAGCTCCTAGTTTCGTTGATCTGTTCTACTGTTCTTTTGGTTTCTACTTCATTGATTTCTGCTCTGATCTTTATTATTTCTCTTCTCCTGCTGGGTTTAGGTTTTATTTGCTGTTCTTTCTCCAGCTCCTTTAGGTGTAGGGTTAGGTTGTGTACTTGAGACCTTTCATGTTTCTTGAGAATGGCTTGTATTGCTATATACTTTCCTCTTAGGATTGTCTTTGCTGCATCCCAAAGATTTTGAACAGTTGTGTTTTCATTTTCATGTGTTTCCATAAATCATTTTAATTCTTCTTTAATTTCCTGGTTGACCCATTCATTCCTTAGTAGGATGCTCTTTAGCCTCCATGTATTTGAGCTCTTTCCGACTTTCCTCTTGTGATTGAGGTCTAGTTTCAAAGCAAGCACTTTGCTATGAAAATAGGCAGGGGATGATCCCAACCTTTTGGTACCGGTTGAGATATGATTTTTGACCTAGGATGTGATCTATTAATTAGAATATTCCATGGGCACTAGAGAAGAATGTGTATTCTGTTGCTTTGGGATGGAATGTTCGGAATACATCTGTGAAGTCCTTTTG
>NC_058420.1:821551-822751 GCF_002201575.2 Neomonachus schauinslandi
AAATACCAATATCCAACAATATGCTCTGTATAAGAGACAAACTTTATCTCTAAGGACATACATCGGGTAAAACTGAAAGGGTGACGTAAGAGTTTTCAGCGAGTAATGGTCAAAACATAGCAGGAAAACATATGCTCATATAAGAGAATATATGCTTTAAGTCAAAATCTGGCACAAGAGAAAAAAGGTCAATAGCTAATAATAAAGAGGTGTGTATGTACACAACATAGAAACACACAGATATACATGGAAAGCCAATATTAGTGGATATGAAGAGTGAAATTGACACAATACAGTAGGAGTAGGTGACTTAAACCCCATTTTCAGCAATGGGTGGATGATCCAGGGAGAAAATCATTAAGGGAACCACTGACTTGTACAATGCTTTAGAGAGAATGGACCTAACAGACATACAAAGAATTGTCAGTCCTACATCAGAACAATACACAATTTTTTTTCTCAAATCCACATGGAACATTCTCTAGGATATATTATATATTAGGCCATAAAGAAAGTTTTAACTCATATAAGAACTGACTATATCAAGTATATTTTCTGATCCCATAGGTGGGAAAATAGAAGTCAATAGCAGAAGCAATATTTACAAATATACGAAATACAAACCCACTCCTGAACAACCTATGGGTCAAAAATATAATTTGAGATTATATATAATGTATATGTATATATATAATATATAATATGATATACATAATGCAGCAAAAGGATTTCTAACAGACTAGTTTCTTGCAATAAAAGTCTACATTAAGGGGCACCTGGGTGGCTCAGTCAGTTAACCTCTGCTTCAGCTCAGGTCATGATCCCATGATCCCAGGGTCCTGGGATCAAGTCCAACATCAGGCTCCCTGCTCCGCAGAGATCTTTCTTCTCCCTCTCCCTCTGCTACTCCCCCTGCTTGTGCTCTCTCTGTCAAATAAATAAATACAATATTTTTTAAAAGCCTACATCAATAAAAAAATAAATATTTCAAATAAATAAATTTACTTACCTCAAAAACTAACAAAAGAAGAACATACTAACCCCAAGTTACCAGAAGAAAGAAGAAATAAAAATTACCTCAGAAATAAATGCAATCGGGGTGCCTGGATGGCACCATCGTTAAGCGTCTGCCTTTGGCTCAGGTCATGACACCAGGGTCCTGGGATCAAGCCCCGCATTGGGCTCCCTGCTCCATGGGAA
>NC_058420.1:822851-833489 GCF_002201575.2 Neomonachus schauinslandi
AAAAAAAAAAAGAAAGAAATGCAATCAAGGACACAAATGCAATAGAAAACATCAGTAAACTAACAGCTGGTTTTGAAAAGATAAAATTATTTTTCTGTTGTTAGATACACAAGGACAAAAATCAAATAAACAAAATTAAAAATGAAAGAGGAGACATAGCAACAGATACTACAAAATTACAAGGAATCATAAGAAACTTCTATTAACAGTTACTCTACAAAAATTTGTATAACAGAAAAAGAAAAAAAAATTTCTAGAAATATCCAACCTACAAAGATTGAATCATAAAGAAATAAAAAATCTAAATGAAGAAAGAACAGGAAGACTGAAACAGTAATCAAAGAAGAGTAGGGAACACTTGCAAATAATCTTACCAATCTTACCAGGGAAGTGTTACTGTTAAAGCAAGGCCAGAAAATGACACCACAAAAACAAAACTATGGGCAAATATCCCTAATGAAGATAGTTGCAAAAAAACCTCAATTAAATACTAGCAAACCCAGTTCAAGAGCACATTAAAAAGAATCATACACAGGGCACCTGGGTGGCTCAGTTGGTTAAGCGACTGCCTTTGGCTCAGGTCATGATCCTGGAGTCCCGGGATCCAGTCCCGCATTGGGCTCTCTGCTCAAGGGGTCTGCTTCTCCCTCTGACCTTCTTCCCTCTCATGCTCTCTGTCTCTCATTCTCTCTCTCTCAAATAAATAAAAAAAATAGGGGCGCCTGGGTGGCTCAGTCGTTAAGCGTCTGCCTTCGGCTCAGGTCATGATCCCAGAGTCCTGGGATCAAGCCCCGCATCGGGCTCTCTGCTCAGCGGGAAGCCTGCTTCTCCCTCTCCCACTCCCCTGCTTGTGTTCCCTCTCTCGCTGTCTCTCTCTGTCAAAAAATAAATAAAATCTTAAAAAAAATAAAAATAAAAATAAATAAAATAAATAAATAAATAAATAAAAATAAAAAATAAAGAATCATACACAATGACCAAGTGGGATTTATCCCTGGGATATAAACATGATTCAACATATACAAATCAGTAAACACGATAAACCATATATTTAACAAAATGATATAAAAATCATATGATCATCTCAATAGGTGCAGGAAAAAACATTTGATAAAATGCAACATATTGTCTTGATAAAAACTCCCCAAACATTAGTTATAGAAAAAAAAAAAACCACATAATAAATCAATACTAAAAATGCTGAAAACTTTGTTTCTCTAAGATCAGAAACAACACAAGAATGATCATCTTAAAATTTCTATTCCGTATAGTACTGAGAGTTCTAGCCAGAACAGTTAAGCAAGGAAAAAATAAAAGATATTCAAATCAGAAATAAATAATCTAACTTGCTTCTTTTTTTTTTTTTTAAAGATTTTATTTATTTATTTGACAGAGACACAGCGAGAGAGGGAACACAAGCAGGGGGAGTGGGAGAGGGAGAAGCAGGCTCCACGCAGAGCAGGGAGCCCGATGTGGGACTCGATCCCAGGACCCTGGGATCATGACCTGAGCCGAAGGCAGTCGCTTAACCGACTGAGCCACCCAGGCGCCCTAACTTGCTTCTTTTTACAGATTATATCATCTTGTATCCAGAAAACCACAGAAGACTCTATCAAATAATTGTTAGAAGTAATAAACAAACTCAGTAAACTTGCAGGATATAAAATCAATATACAATAATACACTAATGATGAAGTATAAGAAAGAGAAATTAAGAAAATAATCCATTTACAATAATATCAAATGAATAAATACTTAGGAAAAATTTAGTCATGGAGGTGAAAGAGCTCCACACTAAAAGTTATAAGAAATTGATCAACAGTATTTGAAAAAGACACAGATAAATGAAGAGAACCTATGTTCTTTGGTTATAAGAATTGGTTGTTAAAATTAATTAATATAATATTTAAGTTAAGGATTATTTGTTACAATATTCATCCACCAAAAGCTATATTCAGATTGCATGCAATTCCTTCAAGATTTCAATGCATTCGTCAAAGAAATAGAAAAAAAAAATCCTAAAATTCATAGGGAACACAAAGACTCCAAATATCTAAAGCACTCTGAACAAAAACAAAGCTGGAGGAGTCACAGTCTGAATTACAAATCAATTATAAAAGAAGGAGCAATCAAAACAATGTAGTACTAGATTTAAAAAATGGACACATAGACAATGAAACCAAACAGAGATCCAAGAAATAAAGTCACAGATATACTTCAAATCAATCATTTACAAGGGTGAAAAGGATATACAAATGGGGAAAAATATTCTCTTCAAAATTGGTCATTGGAAAACTGAATATCCACATGTAAAAGAAAGAAACTAGACTTTTAGCTCACATTACCCATAAAAATTAAATTGAAATGGATTAAAGAATTAACTGTGAGATTTGAAACTGTAAAGCTCTTGGAAGAAAACATAGTGAAATACCTCTTCGGCATTTGTCTTGATGACCTATTTTTGATATGACAGCAAAGTGCAGGCAACAAAACCAAAAATAAACAAGTGAGGTTACGTGAACCTAAAAGGATTCTACAAAGTAATGGAAACAACCAAGAAAAGTAAAAGGCAACCTATGGAATAAGAAAACATTTGCAAACCATCAACTAATAAGGGGTTAATATACAAACTATATGAGGAACAAACAAGCTCTATGGAAAAACACAAATAACAACTTAAAAAAAAGACAATTTAAAACAGAAAAAATGGCATACCAAAATCTATGGGATACAGCAAAAGTGGTTCTAATGGAATTTAATAGCAACACAGGCTTGTAACAAACAAAAACAATGAATCCCCCCCAAATATATATGTATTTTCTAGTCCACGTAAAGGTTTCATATATATATATATATATATATATGAACAAACAAAGGAAAAAGTTAGGTGAAGGAAATAAATAATGAGGATCTGATTGGAAATAAATACAATAGATAATAAAAAGAAAATAAAGGTCACCTGGCTGGCTAAGTCAGTGGAATGTGTCACTTTTGATCCCAGGTTTGTGCCGCATGTTTGAACCCCATGGTGGGTGACCCCATGTTGGAGCCCCATGTTGGGTGTAGAGATTACTTAAAAATAAAATATTTTTTTAATAAGAGAAAATACAAAAACATCAATGAAGCTAAGAGCTGCTTCTTTTATAAGGTAAACAAAATTAACAAACCTTTACCTAGACTCAAGAAGAATAAAAGCATTCCAATAATTAACATCAGGAATGCAAAAGAAAGCACAAATGATGCCACAGAAATACACAGTATCATAAGAGACTACCAAGAAGATTTATATGCCAATAAATTAGACAACCTAGAAAGATGGATAAATCCCTAGAAATTTACAATCTTCCCTGAATGAATCATGAAGAAATAGAAAATCTGAATTTGCATTTTACTAATAAGGAGATTGAATTAGTAATCAAAAACCTCCCCACAAACAAAAGTTCAATAGATGGCTTTACTAGTGAATTCTATGAACATTCAAGAATATCTAATAGTTATACTTCTCAAAATCTTCCAAAAACTCAGAGCAGTTGGAATGCTTCCAAGCTCATTTTACAAGGCTAGCATTACCCACATACCAAAACCAGGCAAGGACACCGCAGGAGAAAAAAAGAAAAGAAAAGAAAAGAAAAAAATATATGTGAACTATTATTTTATATTATATCATATATGATATATATGCTGTATAATATAATATTTTATATATATATTATATATATTATTTATATATTTTTATATTATATATGTTTATATTTATATATCACAGATGAACAGAGATGCAAATGTCCTCAACAAAATACTAACAAACTGAATTCAAGAGTACATAAAAAGAGTCATATACCATGTTCACGTGGTATTTATTCCAGGGAGGCAAGGATGATTCAACATATATAAATCAGTCAATGTGATAGATCACAGTTACAAAATTAAAGATAAAAACCATTGATTATCTCAATAAACTTAGAAAAAAATCTGAAAAACATTTGACATCTATTTAATATAATTCTCAACAAAGTATGTATAGAGCAGAAGTACCTCAACATAATAGAGGTCATTTATGACAAACCAACTGCGAAAATATAATGGTGAAGAGCTGAGTTTTTACTCTCATATTAGGAACAAGACAAGAATACCCGCAATCCCCACTGTTAGTCAACATAGCATTAGAAGCCCTAGCTGAAGCAATTCGACTTTAAAAAGAAAAAAAAGGTAATATAAAAGGCATTGGCAAATCAGCAAGGCGAAAGCAGTGCTATCATTTGCAGATGATATGATAGTATATATATAGAAACTGTGAATGGCTACCAGACACTGTTAGAACTAACAAATAAGTTCAGTAATGTTACAAGGTATAAAATTAATATATAAAAATCTATTCTGCTTTTTTCAAAGATTTATTTATTTGAGAGCAATTGAAGGAGCAAGAGATAGAGGCCAAGCCAGGGGAGGGGCAGAGAAGTAGACTCCGTGCTGAGCAGGGAACCTGATGTGGGACTCAATCCCAAGACTCCAGGATCATGACCTGAGCTGAAGGCAAACCCTTAATCCACTGAGCCACCCAGGCGACCTTTATTCTGTTTTTATACAATAATAATGAGCTTTTAGAAAGAGAAATCAAGAAAATCCCATTTGTAATCATATCAAAATGAATAAAATATCAAGAAATAATTTTTCAAGGAATAAATTTAAGCAAGGAGGTAAAAGACTTGTACATTGGAAACTATAAGATATTGATGTAAGTAGAAAAATGACAAATGAATGGAAATAAATTTCACGTTCATAGATTGGTAGAATTGATATTGTTAAAATGCCCATACTACTCAAAGAAATCTACAGGTTAGTACCTCTGGTGAGGCAACAACGAGATTCAGTAAAATCCCTACCAATATGCCAATCACATTTTTCACAGAAAAGTAAAACAAATAATTCTAAAATTTGCATGGAAACACAAAAGACTTCAAATAGGCAAAACAATCTTGAGAAAAAGAAAAAAGTGAGACATATGCTCCCTGATTTCAATGTATAATACAAACTATACCGTTCAAATCAGTATGGTATTGACATGAAAACAGACACATAGATCAATGGGACAGAATAGACAACCCAGAAATAAACTCACACATATATGTTTGATTAATTTACACAAAGAGGGCAAGAATATACATTAAGGAAAGGATTGTTTCTTCAGTAAATCATGGTGGGAAGACTGGTCAACTATATGCAAAGTACTAAAACTAGATTGCTAGTTTATATCACATACAAAAATCAAACTAAAATGTATTAAAGACCTAAATGTAAGACCTTTTTTGTTTTGTTTTATGTAAAACTTATAGAAGAAAACATAGGTAGAATTCTCCTTGACATTGGTCCTAGAGATGCTATTTTGGATATGATTTCAAACGCAAGGGAAACAAAATAAAATATTAACATATGGGGCTGCATCAAACTAAGAAGCTTTCCTGCACAGCAAAAGAAAGCATTAACAAAATGGAAAGCAACCAAAACTATATCTGATCAGGGGTTAATATATTCAATGTGTACAAAGAACTCATACACATGCTTATTCCAGCTTGATCTTAATGGGATGTAACTTCCTATTAAATAAGTACATATGTCTTCTCTTCCTTTCTCCCAACTACAATATGCAGTTTTAAAAAAATGGTAACATGTCCTATCACTTTCCTATAAAATACCTTAAAACAATTTCATAAAACAAAACAAAACAGAAATCTAACAAACAAAATACCTCCTTGAAGGAGACAAGCATTAACAGTTTTAGACAAAAACATTGATACTTGAATCCAAACATCTGATTTTAAATTAAGGAGAAATCCCTTTGCTGTTTAGCACTTGCCTAAAACCAATCACTAAGGAAATATTTCTAGAATATTAAAGGGCAAATCTAGGTTTGAGAACTCCGGATCATGCACTGTTTTGGAAGATCTCCCTAAGGAAAAAAATAAAAACAAATACAAATACAAAATTCATATATGTCTTTGGAAAGAGTCTATGCAAGTGAGAGGCTTCAAATATTCAGTTTCTTTAGCTCCAAATCTGCCTGTGATTTCAGTTGAATAAGTTTTCATCGTGTTTATCAATTCATTGTTTTTATTTTCACTTGCTGCTTTGTTAGAAAACTATTTTAGGTGTATTATGTTAGAAGAAAAGTAAATTATTTATGATGGTTCTGTGAAAATTAAATTTCAAATGTTGCCCATGGTATAAACACGGAGATATGTCCTTAGGAATCCATACATGGAGCCTGTGGTGGAAGTGACTTGTACAGATGGAGGGGACCTGGGGAAACCTGGTTTACTCTGTCCAGATGGGAGCACAGGAACTTAATATTTGCTTTATTTACTCAGAGGTTTACTCTGAACTTTCTATCGTGTCTCATCATAGCACCTAATACTGAGGGTGACTTTTAAGAATTAAATTATTTAATGCAGGTAAGTAACTTAATAGTGTTGCCTGACATACGACAAACAGTCAACAAGTATTAATTTTAATAATGGCCGTTGTTATTAGTATTTTTATTTGATTGTCATTCTATATAAACTGCACTACTCCAGTGTGGACATAGAACCTTTCAATATTTATCCACATCCAAGAGGAACTTAGTTTTATTAGACACTGAAAAGAAAACAAACATAAAAAAAAAAACCCAAACTATCCCAGTAGAAAATAACTAAAAATTAACCCTGTAATAAAACCACTTATCTACCTATATGTGCTGCCCAACCCAACCACATGGTTGCTGAGTAGGCCTGAGCTCCTCCTAAGTAGAGGGCAGCCTCCCTGTCCTCAGTTCACCACCCCACACAGGGGAAATGGCTATTGTTCCACCACCAGGGAAATAATCTGTGTCACACACATGGGAGTTTGAACCCAAATGGTGAACTGAGAGGGATTTGAGATGTGTCTTTACCTCCTTTTCTACTCTTTGGTTCACATGAGAGAGGAAAGGAAACATAAAATATTGTCCTACAATATCTGATCCAATGTAAAAAGTTAGTTTAAGCAAACACATCACACACACACACACACAAGAATTGAATCTCCATGTCAGATAGTTAATATTTTGGCAGCTGTCAACTCAACATTGTATATATTCCATATTTATTTAGAGAAAAATGAATTACTACAATAGGGTAAATAAATATAGAGAAAGATGTTTATTAAGGTACAAACTTCATACTGTTATGGAGCAATTGCCTCTGGTGTCATATTTCCCCATTTCTCATTAAACCAAAAAGAACAAAACACACCAAACAAGAAGCTTATTTCAGCAGTTCAATAGAACCTTGTTCCTTCGAAATAATTTGTTCATATGTTGACTCCTATGGATAGGCTCCTCTCTGACATGACATCACTACCTACTTACATAGCTCAGCAAATTAGCTTTTTCATCTATATTAAATAGTCTTTATTGTACACATAGTGATGAATACAATGTTCTCTCCACTGTCAAATGATTATAATTGTATTATTATTTCTACATATACTGCTGTTCTAGGTGCCTGATCAGCTGTTCTGCATCCTTGCTTTAGTCTGCAGGAAGTGAAATTTATAAAAGTCAGGAGAAGCGTAAATGCTGCTTCAGACACTAATAGCATGTTTAAGCACCAAGGAACATATGGTCATACACGAAAAAGTAAAGTAATAAAATCATTGCACCATAAAATTCCAGGCAGAGATCAGCTTATAAATACATGAAGAAGCCACATGTCTGCATTTATTCAGTCACCTGTATTCATGTATCATCAGATTTTGCTAAGGAAAGTACATTGTCATGAGTTACTAGTCAACACGATAGGGAATGATGGCACAATGTATCTCCACTCTTACAAGAAAAATCTTAGTTTTTTTTCTTAAAATTGTTATTCCAATTTGAGAGGCAAATCTCGATTGCACCGAATCTATAATTCAGTTTAGTGATGTTCATGAATCTGGATATTTCCCTTTGCCCAAAGCAAAGTTACCATTGCAAATGGCCTCAGGACACTTTGGCGAAAGCTAGCAAGAAGATTTTCACCATATGCATTTAGGTAGTGATTTATGGATCCTCCTCAAATATACCTACTACCCCGTTTATTCAAGAACCTCTGAATCTTGAGTAACTTGTTCTAGCTCTGCACATTACACAAAGTAATAATTGGACCATGTGAAGAATACGTATCCTTTTGCAAGGAAACTGTCAGAGATGAGTTTATTACAAAATATTAAGTAAGAATAAAATAATTATTTTTAGAAGATATTTTACCAATCTTTGTTTATTATAGTATGATGTATCAATATTGTTCTTTATGATTAGTGTGATTTTGTCATATTGAAGAATGTTTTCTCAGCTCCCAGCTCATGAAAATATTTGCCTAATTTTTTTTCTTGATGCTTTATTGTTTTACCTTAAACGCTTAGATCTAAGGAAATTTGGATTTACATTTATTTATATTTTGCAAATGATATGGAAGAATGAGCATTTATTCTTTTACACATGAGTGTACAGTTGATACAACAGGTTTAATGAACTGAATTTCCCCTTCACTGACCTAAATGGCCATCTTTGTTGTAAATTATCAATATATATACAAATCCATATCTGCAATGCCTAATTTATTGCATTGGTCAATATTTGAACCAATACAATTATCAATTATTGTAACTTATTATAGGTTTTGATATCTCTTAAGGTAAATGTTCTCATTTTATGAGTTATAAATTTTCTTTGAGCTATTTTGGCATTTGCATAAATTTATTAATTCTATGGTCAACTTGAAAATGTTCATATTCACACACAAACTGAAGGGGTTTAGTGAAAATTATATTAAATTTACAAGTATAGGAATAAAATTTACTTTAATAATTATGCATATAGCAATCTTGTTAAATTTATTTATTTGCATTTTTCCTTCATAATATCACTCATGCTTATTAGTTTCTTGCCAGACATAGCTTATAGCATATCATTTATTCTAAAAGATTTCCAATTTTATTGTAATGCCTACATTTATCCATGTGTTATATAGCTGTAATTTTTCACCTTAATATACACAGAATTTATCATCTAACAATTCTACTCTTAGGGAAATACCCATCAGAAATACATGTATGTGTGTTCTCGAAGACAATTATTAGAATGTGCACACCAGGGCTATTCATAATAGATCCAACCAGACACAGCCTGCAGGAAGAGGACAGCCATCTGAGCTGACTACTGACACTACCTGACTACAAGTCCATGGTGGCCGCAGACTGGGGTCTTAAAAATACATGCACTAAATCTGAAAAAAAAAAAAAAAACAAGCAAAGTAGACCATGAAGTTTACTAGGCTGAAGGCACCTGCAGCTCAGTGACGACATAGGGTGCCAGCAACGACAAAGGAGACATCCTTGAAGCACCTGGATCTGGTGAACAGGGAGCATTACACTGTAGGGCACCCCCAGAGCTCTCCTTCATAAAACCTCTACGTGTAATGTCAAGAAACATAGCTGACTTTCCTAATACAGAGAAACACACACAGAGAGACAGACAAGCAATATGACTCATTAAGAATTCAAAGTAATGGTCATAAAGATACTTATTGGAATTGAGAAGAGTGCAAGATCACAGTAAGACCTTTAACAAACAGAAAGATCATACAAAAAATAACCAAAGATAATGAATGAAACAAATGAAATTAAATATACACTAGAGGGAATAAATAGTAGACTAGAAAAGGCAGAAGAATAGATCAGTGAGCTGGAAGACAGAGTAGTGGAAAGCAAACAGATGAACAACAACAACAACAAAAATTACAAAGTGAGAATAGGTTAAAAGAACTCAGCAGTATCACCTAGTGTAATCACATTAACATTATAAATACCCCAGAAGGAAAAAAGTGAGAAAAATGGACAGAAGGAATAGTTGAAAATGTTTCTACTCTGGGAAAAGACACAGACATCCACTTCCAGAAGGCAGAGAGCTCCCAACAAAATCCACCCAAGGAGGTCCATACCAAGGCACATTATATTTAAAATAGCAAAATGTAATGATAAAGAGTGAACTTTAAAACCAGCAAGAGGTTGATTGCTGGGAAGATGGGAAAGTAGGAAGACCCTAAGCTCACCTTGTCCTGAGATACAACTATATAACACTCACATCAATGTAAATAACTCAGAAAAAGGCCAAAGGTTGGCAGAACGAACCCCAAAACTAAATGTAGAGAAGAGGGAACATTGAAGAGGATAGGAAGGGCAGAGATGGCAGTGAAGCTAAAGGGACCTTGGGACTTCCCATGAAAGGAAGGGACCCATTGGCATGGAGAGGGGAGAGAAACACTATCACACTGGGGAGCCCCCATGGGGAGGACAAATCTCCATATCTTTTTCCTTTGAAAACCAGAGGGACCAAGTTTGAAACAGTCACTACTTATCCTCCTGGCAGTGAACCCCACCAGCCCATGCTTTGGTGGATCCACCCCTCTAGCCAGGCAGTCATCAGAAGACCAGAACACAAACCTTACAAACACTGCGTGTCCTGACCCTCCCCAGGTGGGGGATAAGTCTCCTCTAATACCCTCTTGGGCAGAACCCATCCAACCTGAGAAGGACTAGACCATTTCCAAAGGAACTCCTCTGCCGTAGACAAAGAAAGATAAT
>NC_058420.1:833589-835450 GCF_002201575.2 Neomonachus schauinslandi
CAGGTCCACTTACACCACAGGGGTCAAACCCTGCCCAAAACAGGCAGAGAGCCACCACAGGTGACTGGAATGAAAGAACAAGTGGGTAAACCACAACAGCACAGCTTACACAACCCACATAGAAGACACCCCTGAAAGGCAGGGTTCTGGTGAACATAGCACACTGCACCGGGGATCACTGCAGGACCTCTTCATAAGGCCACTACTTCAAAAAGCCAGGAGACAGAGCTGACATCCCTAGCACACAGAAACAAATTTAGAGTTAGGAAAAAAATGAGGAGACAGAGGAATATGGGCCAAATGAAAGTACAGGACAAAACAAAAGCAAGATACCTAAGTAAAGGGATGACTAATATGCCTCATAGATATCTGTTTGTTTGTTTTCGGTGATCTATTGTAGTTTATTACATAAAAGTACAATAGATTTTTAGGGAAGAGATAATACACACAACAACAATAAGAGAAATTTTGTCAACATGCCATGAAATATCTATCATATATCTATATCTATCATCTATTTATCTATCTAATCTATCATCTATCTATCATCTGTCTACCTGTTAACTGTATGGACTGTGTTATGTGGATGCTGATCATTGAAAATTCAGGAAAGAAATCACATGGACAGTTTCATAAAGCCTTTTCCTTTTTTAGATGATTGACTCTATCTCTGAAACTAATAATACATCAAGTGCATTTTACCCTGATTGTCACAGGAAAAAAAAAATGAAGGTACTAATTTTTAGTAATATTCAATTTGGTAAGCTATGCACCAGGATGTTCTGTAAAGACTATTTTTTAGTTGTGAATTGCCATGTTGCAATTCCTTTTTGTTTTTTCTCCAAATTGCTATTTACATAGCACTTAGTCAACATAGAATGTAGTATTAGTTTCAGGTGTAAAATTTAGTGATTCATCCAGCACCCAGTGCTCATCACAAGTGCCCTCTTTAATACCAGTCACCTATTTAACCCATCCCCCCCACCCACCTTCCCTCCAGTAACCACCTGTTTGTTCTCTATAGCTAAGAGTCTGTTTCCTGGGTTGTCTCTTTTTTTCTTCCCCCTCTGTCCGTTTGTTTTGCTTCTTAAATTCCACATATTATTGAAATCATGTTATTTTTATTTCTCTGACTGACTTACTTCAATTAGCATAATACTAATACTCTTTAGCTCCATTCATGCCATGGCAAATGGCAAGATTATAGATAGATGTATATATGTATATCTATCTATATCTTATACAGGTATAAATATCTATCTATATAGGATATATTTATAGGTTAGATAGAGAGAGATATCTACAGGATATATATAGATATAAATAGAAATATCCTATATATATCTCAGAAAATATTATTATATACATTTCCCATATATAACCCACAAATATAAATATGTATCTCCCACACCTTCTTTATACATTCAACATTCACGGGACATTTGGGCTCTAAATAATTTGACTATATTTGATAATGCTGCTAGAAAGAAGGGGGTTCATGTATCACTTTGAATCACTATTTCTCTATCCTTTGTGTAAATACATAATGTTGCAATTGCTGGATTGTAGGGTAGTTCTATCTTTATTTTAAAATATTTTATTGTTATGTTAATCCCCATACATTACATCATTAGTTTTAGATGTAGTGCTCCATGATTCATGGCTTGTGCATAACACTCAGTGCTCCATGCAGAATGTGCCCTCCTCAATACCCATCCCCAGGCTAACCCATCCTCCCACCCCCCTCCCCTCTAGAACCCTCAGTTTGTTTTTCAGAATCCATCATCTCTCATGGTTCGTCTCCCCCTCCGATTTCCCCCCCTTCATTCTTCCCCTCCTGCTACCTTCTTTTTTTTTTTTT
>NC_058420.1:835550-858660 GCF_002201575.2 Neomonachus schauinslandi
AATTCACAGCGCTTACCAGAGCACATACCCTCCCCAGTGTCTATCACCCAGTCACCGCATCCCTCCCACCCCACCCCCAACTCCAGCAACCCTCAGTTTGTTTCCTGAGATTAAGAATTCCTCATATCAGTGAGGTCATATGATACTTGTCTTTCTGTTTGACTTATTTCGCTCAGCATAATACCCTCCAGTTCCATCCACCTCGTTGCAAATGGCAAGATCTCATTCCTATGGATGGCTGCATAATATCTCCATTCAGATATATATATATATATATATATATATATATATATGAGGTTTTGTTCACTGTTTCTTTTGCTGTGCAAAGCCTATATATATACATATATATACACACACCACATCTTCTTTATCCATTCATCTGTCAATGGACATCTTGGCTCTTTCCACAGGTTGGCTCTTTCCACAGGTTGGCTATTGTGGACATTGCTGCTATAAACATCAGGGTGCACATACCCTTTCGGATCCCTACTTTTGTATCTTTGGGGTAAATACCCAGTAGTGCAATTGCTGGAACATAGGGTAGCTCTATTTTCAACTTTTTGAGGAATCTCCATACTGTTTTCCAGAGTGGCTGCACCAGCTTGCATTCCCACCAACAGTGTAGGACGGTTCCCCTTTCTCTGCATCCACACCAACATCTCTTGTTTCCTGAATTGTTAATTTTAGCCATTCTGACTAGTGTGAGGTGGTACCTCATTCAGGTTTTGATTTGGATTTCCCTGATGCCCAGTGATTTTGAGCACTTTTTCATGTGTCTGTTGGCCATTTGGATGACTTCTTTGGAAAAATGTCTATTCATGTCTTCTGCCCATTTCTTCATTGGATCATTTGTTCTTTGGGTGTTGAGTTTGATAAATTCTTTATAGATTTTGGATACTAGCCCTTTATCTGATATGTCATTTGAAAATATCTTCTCCCATTCTGTTGGTTGTCTTTTGGTTTTGTTGACTGTTCCTTTTGCTGTGCAAAGCCTTCTTATCTTGATGAAGTTCCAAGAGTTCATTTTTGCCCTTGCTTCCCTTGCCTTTGGTGATGTTTCAAGGAAGAAGTTGCTGCAGCTGAGGTCAAAGAGGTTGCTGCCTGTGTTCTTCTTTAGGATTTAATGGACTCCCGTCTCACATTTAGATCTTTCCACCATTTTGAGTCCATTTATGTGTGTGGTGTAAGGAAATGGTCCAGTTCATTTTTCTGCATGTGGCTGTCTAATTTTCCCAACACCATTTGTTGAAGAGACTGTCTTTTTTCCATTGGACATTCTTTCTTGCTTTGTTGAAGATAAGTTGACCATAGAATTGGGGGTCCATTTCTGGGCTCTCTATTCCGTTCCATTGATATGTGTCTGTTTTTCTGCCAGTACCATACTGTCTTGATGATGACAGTTTGGAATAGAGCTTGAAGTCCGGAATTGTGATGCCGCCAGCTTTGCTCTTCTTTTTCAACATTCCTCTGGCTATGCGGGGTCTTTTCTGGTTCCATACAAATTTTAGGATTATTTGTTCCATTTCTTTGAAAAAAGTGGATGGTATTTTGATGGGGATTACATTGAATGTGTAGATTGCTCTAGGTAACATTGACACCTTCACACTATTTGTTCTTCCAATCCATGAGCATGGAACGTTTTTCCATTTCTTTGTGTCTTCCTCAATTTCTTTCATGAGTATTTTATAGTTTTCTGAGTACAGATTCTTTACCTCTTTGGTTAGATTGATTCCTAGGTATTGTATGGTTTTGGGTGCAATTGTACACGGGATCAACTCCTTAATTTCTCTTTCTTCTGTCTTGTTGTTGGTGTATAGGAATGCCACTGATTTCTGGACATTGATTTTATATCCTGCCACTTTACAGAATTCCTGTATGAGTTCTAGCACTTTTGGGGTGGAGTCTTTTGGGTTTTCCATATAAAGTATCATATCATCTGCAAAAAGTGAAAGTTTGACTTCTTTGCCATTTTGGATGCCTTTTATTTTTTTTGTTGTCTGATTGCTGTGGCTAGGACTTCTAATACTATGTTGAATAGCAGTGGTGAGAGTGGACATCCCTGCCGTGTTCCTGACCTTAGGGGGAAAGCTCTCAGTTTTTCCCCATTGAGAATGATATTCACTGTGGGTTTTTCATAGATGGCTTTTATGATATTGACGTATGTACCCTCGATCCCTATACTCTGAGGAGTTTTGATCCAGAAAGGATGCTGTACTTTGTCAAATGCTTTTTCTGCATCTATTGAGAGAATCATATGGTTGTTGTTCTATCTTTTATTAATGTTTTGTATCACATTGATTGATTGGCGGATGTCAAACCAACCTTGCAGCCCACGGATAAATCCCACTTGGTTGTGGTGAATAATCCTTTTAATGTACTGTTAGATCCTATTGGATAGTATTTTGGAGAGAACCTTTGCAAGGATATTGGTCTATAATTCTCCATTACATCTATGTTCATCAAGGATATTGGTCTGTAAGTCTCCCTTTTGATGGGTTCTTTGTCTGGTTTGGGGATCAAGGTAATGCTGGCCTCATAAAATGAGTTTGGAAGTTTTCCTTCCATTTCTATTTTTGAACCATTTCAGAAGGATAGGTATTAATTCTTCTTTAAATGTTTGGTAGAATTCCCTTGGGAAGCCATCTGGCCCTGAGCTTTTGTTTGTTGGGAGATTATTGATGACTGCTTCAATATCCTTGGTGCTTATAGGACTGTTAAGGTTTTCTATTTTTTCCTGCTTCAGTTTTGGTCGTTGATACATCTCTAGGAATGCATCCATTTCTTCCAGATTATCTAGTTTGCTGGCATAGAGTTGCTCATAATATGTTCTTAGAATTGTTTGTATTTCTTTTGTGTTGATTGTGATCTCTCCTCTATCATTCATGGTTTTGTTGATTTGGTTCATTTCTCTTTTCTTTTTGATAAGTCTGTCCAGGGGTTTATCAATCTTGTCAATTCTTTCAAAGAACCAGCTCCTAGTTTCGTTGATCTGTTCTACTGTTCTTTTGGTTTCTACTTCATTGATTTCTGCTCTGATCTTTATTATTTCTCTTCTCCTGCTGGGTTTAGGCTTTATTTGCTGTTCTTTCTCCAGCTCCTTTAGGTGTAGGGTTAGGTTGTGTACGTGAGACCTTTCATGTTTCTTGAGAATGGCTTGTATTGCTATATACTTTCCTCTTAGGACTGCCTTTGCTGCATCCCAAAGATTTTGAACAGTTGTGTTTTCATTTTCATGTGTTTCCATAAATCGTTTTAATTCTTCTTTAATTTCCTGGTTGACCCGTTCATTCTTTAGTAGGATGCTCTTTAGCCTCCATGTATTTGAGTTCTTTCCGACTTTCCTCTTGTGATTGAGGTCTAGTTTCAAAGCAAGCACTGTGCTATCAAAATAGGCAGGGAATGATCCCAACGTTTTGGTACCAGTTGAGATATGATTTTTGACCTAGGGTGTGATCTATTAATTAGAATATTCCATGGGCACTAGAGAAGAATGTGTATTCTGTTGCTTTGGGATGGAATGTTCGGAATACATCTGTGAAGTCCTTTTGGTTCAGTGTGTCTTTTAAAGTCTTTATTTCCTTGTTGACCTTTTGTTTAAATGATCTGTCCATTTCAGTGAGGGGTGTGTGAAAGTCCCCCATTATTATAGTATTGTTGTTGATGTGTTTCTTTGCTTTTTTTATTAATTGGCTTATAAAATTGGCTGCTCCCATGTAAGGGGCATAGATATTTACAATAGTTAGATCTTCTTGTTGGAAAGACACTTCAACTATGATAGAATGTCCTTCCTCATCTCTTCTTATAGTCTTTGGTTTAAAATCTGATTTGTCTGATATAAGGATTGCCACCTCAGCTTTCTTTTGGTGTCCATTAGCATGGTAAATGATTTTCACCCCCTCGCTTTCAATCTGGGGGTGTCTTTGGGTCTAAAATGAGTCTCTTGCAGACAGCATATCAATGGGTCTTTTTTTTTTAATCAAATCTGATAGCCTGTTTCTTTTGATTGGAGCATTTAGCCCATTTACATTCAGAGTAACTACTGAAAGAAAGGAATTTAGTGCCATTGTATTGCCTATAAGGTGACTGTTACTCTATATTTTCTGTGTTCCTTTCTGGTCTATCTCACTTTTAGGCTCTCTCTTCGCTTAGAGGACCCCTTTCAATATTTCTTGTAGGGTTGGTTTTGTGTTTGCAAATTCCTTTAGTTTTCGTTTGTCCTGGAAGCTCTTTATCTCTCCTTCTATTTTCAATAATAAAACTAAAAAATACAAGTAAAAAAAAAAAGAGGTGTGCAAAAAATGTAAAAAAAATCACTCTTCTCACTAGCTTTTTATTTATTTATTTATTTTATTCTTATGTTAATCCCCATACATTTCATCATTAGTTTTAGATGAAGTGTTCCATGATTCATTGTTTGTGCATAACACCCAGTGCTCCATGCAGAATGTGCCCTCCTCAATACCCACCACCAGGCTAACCCATCCTCCCACCCCCCTTCCCTCTAGAACCCTCAGTTTGTTTTTCAGAGTCCATTGTCTCTCATGGTTCGTCTACCCCTCCGATTTCCCCCGCTTCCTTCTTCCCCTCCCTCTACCTACTTCTTCTTTTTTTTCCTTAACATATATTGCATTATTTGTTTCAGAGGTACAGATCTGAGATTCAACAGTCTTGCACAATTCACAGCGCTTACCAGAGCACATACCCTCCCCAGTGTCTATCACCCAGTCACCCCATCCCTCCCACCCCAACCCCCTACCCCAGCAAACCTACTGAGAGGATTTTTTATTTTATTTTATTTTATTTTTTATTTTATTTTATTTATTTTATTTTATGTTATTTGTTTGACAGTGAGAGACACAGTGAGAGAGGGAACATAAGCAGAGGGAGTGGGAGAGGGAGAAGCAGGCTTCCCGTGGAGCAGGGTGCCTGATATGGAGGTGCCCCGAGAGTTTTAATTTTTGAGTGGGTATCAGATACTGTAAAATGGATTTTATATATTAATATGGAGTTGTGATTATTTTATAATTTAGTCTGTTGATACAATGAATTGCATTAAATGATTATGAAAGAAGGGGGAGAGATCACGACTAACACCAAGGAAATAGAAACAATTATTGGAAATTTTTATCAACAACTACATGCCAATAAACTGAGCAATCTGGATGAAATGGAGGCCTTCCTGGAGAACTATAAGCTGCCAAGACAGAAACAGGAAGAAACTGACACCCTGAATAGGCCAATAACCAGTAACGAGATTGAAGCCGTGATCCAAAACCTCCCCAAAAACAAGAATCCAGGGCCTGATGGATTCCCTGGGGAATTCTATAAAATATTCAAAGAAGAAATAATACGTATTCTACTGAAGCTGTTTCAAAAAATAGAAACAAAAGGAAAACTTCCAAACTCATTGTATGAGGCCAGAATTACCTTAATCCCCAAACCATGCAAAGACACCATCAAAAAGGAGAATTTCAGACCGATATCCCTGATGAATATGGATTCCAAAATCCTCAACAAAATCCTAGCTAATAGGATCTGACAATACATGGAACGGATCATCCACCACGACCAAGTGGGATTTATCCCCGGGATGCAAGCGTGGTTCAACATTCGCAAATCAATCAATGTGATAGAACACATTAATAAGAGGAGGGAGAAGAACCATATGGTCCTCTCAATTGATGCAGAAAAAGCATTTGACAAAATACAACATCCTTTCCTGATTAAAACTCTCCAGAGTATAGGGATAGAGGGAACATTTCTCAAGTTCATAAAATCCATCTATGAAAAACCCACAGCGAATATCATCCTCAATGGGGAGAAGCTGAGAGCCTTTCCCTTAAGATCAGGAACATGTCAAGGGTGCCCACTCTCACCTGTAGACCACTGTTGTTCAACATAATACTAGAAGTCCTAGCAACAGCAATCAGAAAACAAAAAGAAATAAAAGGTATTCAAATTGGCAAAGAAGAAGTCAAACTCTCTCTTTTTGCAGACAACATGATACTTTATGTGGAAAACCCAAAAGACTCCACCCCCAAATTACTAGAACTCATACAGCAATTCAGTAATGTGGCAGGATACAAAATCAATGCGCAGAAATCAGTTGCTTTCTTATATACTAACCTTGCAACTGTAGAAAGAGAAATTAGAGAAACGATTCCATTTACAATAGCACCAAAAACCATAAGATACCTCGGAATAAACCTAACCAAAGAGGTAAAGGATCTCTACTCTAGGAACTACAAAACACTCATGATTTTGGAATGTTAAATCGATCTTTCATACCAGGAATAGATCCACATCGTTGTGGTGTATAATTCTTTTTATACATTGTTGCATTCAATGTGTAATAATCTTTTGAGGCGGTTTGCATCTATGTTCATAAGAGACACTGATGTGTAGTTTTTTTCTATCATTTCTATCATAATGGGGTAATGGTGATATCACAGAAGGAATCAGAAATGTTTCAGTTGCTTTTATACTCTGAAGAATTGTAGATAATTAATTTAATCTGTTCCTTCAAAGTTTAATAAAATTTGCCAGGGAACCCACCTGGGCCTGCGTTTCTGTTTTGGGAGGTTATTAATTATTTATTCAATTTATTCAATAGACATAGACCTGTTCATTTTGTCTATTCCTTCTTAATGATTTTTGGCAAATTGTGTCTTTCAAAGAATTTGCCCATTTCCACTAAATTATTAAATTTCTCACCATAGAGTTATTTATAATATTCTTTTACTATCCTTTTAATTTCAATGGGAGCAGTAATCATGTCCCCTCTTTTATTTCTGCTGTTAATAAATTGTGTCTACTCTCTCACCTTTTACTTAATTAGCCTGATTAGAGTTTTATTAATTTCATTAATCATTTTTGTAAGTATTTATTTAAATTCTACTCAGTTAACACAGAGTGTAATATTACTTTCAGGTGTACAATATACTGATTCAACACTTCCATAAATCACCTAGTGCTCATCCCAATAAGGGCACTCCTTAATCCCAATCACCTAATTTCAAAGAATATGTTATTTTTTTGCATTTTATTGATTTTCTCTATTGACTTCACGATTACTCCTCTAATTTTTATTATTCCTATCTTCTTTTCTTCTTTTTCATTACAATGTATTTAATTTGAACTAGCATTTATATTTCCTGAGATGCGAATATAAATTATTGATATTAGACTTTTCTTCCTTAATACATGCATTCAACACAACACATTTCCAAGTAAGCACTGTGCCTCTGCATCCCATAAAATTCACTAAGTTTTGTTTTATTTTTATGTATTTCAACAGTTGATGGGCACCTGGCTGTCTCAGTCAGAAGAGGATGTGGCTCTTGACCTTGGGTGGTGAGTTCAATCCCTATGTTGGTTGTAGAGATTATAAATAAGTAAACTTTAGAAAAATAAAATGTTTCTTGAGATTTATGTGTTTCCCCATGTTATTTAGACATGTGTTTAATCCCCACATATGATGGAATGTTTAATTTAGCTTTCTGACATTGATTTCTAGTTTCATTCCACTGTGTTCGGCCAACAGACACTATATGACTTCTACTACCTTTGTAAAGGTATATTTTGCAGCTCAGAATATGATCTATTTTGGTAAATACTCCATATAAGTATGAAATAATGCGTGTGCTAATGTTATTGGAATAAGTCTATACATGTTCATTATGTGCAAAGTTGTTTTTTTTTTAATTCCAAATTTTTATTTAAATTCTAATTAGGTAACATATATGGTGAAATTGATTTCAGGTGTAGAATTTAATGCCTCGTCACTTACATGTAACACCCATAGCTCATCACAACACATATATTCCAATAATGAATTTAGCACATCCCCCTCTAAATCTCTCCATCAACCCTCAGTTTGTTTATTATACTTAGCAGTTCCTTATGGCTTGCTTCCCTTTTGCTGTTGTTGATGTTGTTGTTGATATTTGTGTTGTAGTTTAATACCCCTCTGTTTATCTGTTTTGTTTTTAAATTTCACATGTGAGTGACACCATATGGTATTTGCCTTTCTCTGACTGACATAATTTCATTAGCATAACACACTCATGTTCTGTTGACTTCATCGGAAATGGCAAGATTTCATTCTTTTGGTGAATGTGTTATGTAACATCTTTGCATATTTATCAGTTGATAGACATTTGGTCTCTTTCTATAATGTCACTATTGTTGATAATACTCCTACAAACATGGGGATGCATGTGCCCTTAGGAATAAGTATTTTTGTGTCCTTCAGCTAAATACCTAGCAGTACAATTGTTGTGTCATTGGGTAGTTCAATTTTTAACTTTTTGCCACACCTCCATACTGTTTTCCAGAGTAGCTGCGCCAGTTTGCATTCCCACAAAGAGTGTCAGGGCTTCCTCTAGCTCCACATCATCGCCAACATCTGTTGTTTCCTGTTTTGTTAATTTTAGCCATTCTGACAGTTGTGAGGGGGTACGGCATCTTGATTTTGACTTGCATTTACATGAAGTTGAATGCTGTTGTGAGTATTTTCATCTGTCTGTTAGCTCTCTGTATGGTCTCTTTGGAAGAATGTCTGTTCATATCTTCTGCCCATTTCTTCCCTGGAAAATTAAATTTTGGGGTCCTGAGTTTGTTAAGTTCTTTATGGACCTTGGATGATAATTCTTCATCTGTTAAGACATTTGCAAATACCTTCTCCCATTCTGTAGGTTGCCATTAGTTGTACTGATTGTTTCTTTTAGGGTGCAGAAGCTTTTACCTTGATGAAGTCCCAATAGTTCCTTTTTGCTTTAGTTTCCTTGCCTCAGGAGACATATTTCATGATAAATTTCTATGACTCACGGCAAAGAAGTGACTGCCTCTGTTTTCCTCTAGGTTTTGGATGGTTTCCTGTCTTACATTTAGGTCTTTCAACTATTTTGAATTTATTTTTGTGTATGGTTTAGGAAAATGGTCCAGTTTCATTCTTCTGCCATCATGCAATCCAGTTGTCCCAACATCATTTGTGGAAGAGACTGTCTTCTTTTTCCACCAGATATTTTCTTTCATGATGTGTTGAAGATTGGTCCAGGGTCCATTTCTTGGTTCTCTATTCTGTTCCATTGATCTATGTGTCTGTTTAAGCAGCAGTACAATCCTATCTCAATGACTAGAGCTTTGTAATATAGCTTACAATCTGGAAATGTAATTCTCCCAGTTTTGTTTTTCTCTTTCAGAATTATTTTGGCTATCAGAGCCTTTTGTGGTTCTATACAAATTTTAGGATTACTTGTTCTAGTTCTGTGAAATATGCTGCTCGTTTTTGAAACGGACTGCAGTGAATGTGTAGATTGGTCATGGTAGTATAGACATTTTAACAATATTCTTCCAATCCATTAGCATGGAGTGGTTTTCCATTTCTTTTCATCCTCTTCAATTTCTTTAAGTATTCTATAGTTCAGTGTAGAAATCTCTACCTCTTTGGTTAGGTTTATTCCTAGGTCTCTTGGGTTTGGTGCTATTGTAAATGAGACTGATTCCTTGATTTCTCTTTCTGCTGCTTCATTACTGGAAAGGCAACTGATTTCTGTATATTGGTTTTACATCCTGCAACACTGCTGAATATATTTATCAGCCCAGAAATTTGATGGTAGGGTCTTTTAAGTTTTATACATAGACTATCATGTCATCTGCATATACTGAAAGTTGAACATGTTTCTTGCCAATTTGGATGTTTTGTGTCTTGTTTTGTAATTTTCTTTTTGTTGCCTGATTGTTAAGTCTAGGACCTCCAGGACTATGTTAAATAATATTGGTGACAGTGGACTTCCCTGTCTTATTCCTGACTGTAATGGAAAAGCTCTCAGTTTTCCCATTTTGGGGATGATATTGGCCATGGGTCTTTATATATGGCGTTTGCTGTGTTGACTTTTGTTCCATCTATCCCAACTTTGTTGAAGGCTTTTACATAGAATGGATGCTCTACTTTTTCAAATGTTTTGTTTTGTTTTGTTTTCTGCACCTACTGAAAGGATCAGATGATTCTTAACCTTTCTTTTATTAATTTGCTGTATCACTTTGATAGATTTCTGAATATTGACCACCCTTGCAGGCCAGGAATAAGTCTCACTTGCTCATGGTGAATAATTCTTTTAATGGACTGTTGGGTTTGATTTGCTAGTATCTTATTGAGAATATCTGCATGCATAGTGCTCAGGGGTAATGACCTGTTCTTTTTTTAGTTTAGTCTATTAGTTTTGGTGTCAGGATAGTGCTGCACTCATAAAATGAATTTGGAAGTTTTCCTTCCGTGTCTACTTTTGGGAAAAGTTTGAGAAGAATAAGGTATTAACTTATTCTATAAATGTCTGGTAGATGGGCGCCTGGGTGGCTCAGTTGGTTAAGCGACTGCCTTTGGCTCAGGTCATGATCCTGGAGTCCCTGGATCGGGTCCCGCATCGGGCTCCCTGCTCGGCAGGGAGCCTGCTTCTGCCTCTGACCCTCCCCCCTCTCATGTGCTCTCTGTCTCTCTCATTCTCTCTGTCTCAAATAAATAAATAAAATCTTAAAAAAAAATAAAAAAATAAATGTCTGGTAGAATTCCCCCTAGGAAGCCATTTGGCTCTTGACTTTTGTTTTTTGGGACATTTCTGATTACTGAATCAACGTCTTTGTGGGTTTTGGATTTGTTCAAATTGCCTATTTCTTCCTATTTCAGTCTTGATAGTATGCATGTTTCTAAGAATTTATTCATTCCTTCCACATTGACAAGTTTGTTGGCATATAAATATTCATAACATTCTCTTAAAATTGTTTGTGTTTCTGTGGTGGTGTTTGTGATCTCTCCTCTTTCATCCATGATTTTGCTTATTTGATTCCTTTCTCTTCCATTTCGAGAATTCTGCTTTGGTGTTTATCTGTTTTATTAACTCTTTGAAAGAACCAGCTTAGTTTCATTGATCTGTTCTACTATTTTGTTTTCTTTTTCTCTATATCATATATCTGTGATCCAAACCTTTCCCTTCTTCTGCTTGCTATAGGCTTTATGTGCTGTTCCTTTTCTATGTCCTTTAGATATAAGTTTAGGTTGTGAATTTGAGGAGATGGAGGAATTTAACACAAGAGAAAGGAGGTAGTACTCGTAGCCACAGATTTAGTCAATACAGATATAAGATATCTGAACTAGAACTCCAAACCAAGATTATAAAAATACTAGCTGGATTTGAAAAAAGCATAGAAGATGCAAGAGAATCCCTGACTGTAGATATAAAATTCTAAAATCTAGTCAGGCCGAAAATAAAAATGCTATTACTGAGATGCAGTCTCATGTGCAGGCCATAAAAATGAGGATGAATGAAACAGAAGAGGAAATCAGTGATACAGAAGACAAAGTTATGGAAAATAAGGAAGCTGAACATGTGTACTATCACGACTGAAATAGGAAAGACAACTATTAGATCATGAAGGTAGACGTAGGGAACTCAGCAACTCCATAAGTGAAATAATATCTGTATTGAAGGAGCCCCAGAAGAGGAGTAGGCAAAGGGGGCAGAAGGTTTATTTGAACAAATTAAAGTTCAGAACTTCCTTAAAGCCAGAAAAGAAACAGGCATTCAAGGCCAAGAGGCACAGAGAACTCCCCTCAAAATCAACAAAAAGAAGTGAACACCAAGACATACTATAGTGAAACTTGAAAATTTCAAAGATAAAGAGAAAATCCTAAAAGCAGCTTGGGACAAGATGTTCTGAAACTACAAAGGTTGACAGATAAGGCTGGTAGCAGACCTGTCCACAGAGACCTGGCATGGCAGAAAGGACTGGCATATTCAATGTGCTACGTTGGAAAAATAGGCAGCCAAGAATACTATATCCAGCTAGGCTGTCTTTCAGATAAACAAAATTAAAGGAATTCATGTACACCAACCCAGCCCTGCAAGAAATATTAAAGGGGACACATAGACCAGAAAGAGATCCCGAAAGTAACAAAGACCAGAAAGGAACAGAGAAAATCCACAGGTACATTAACATTACAAGTAACATGATGGCACTAAGTTTATATTTTTCAATAATTACTATAAATATAAATGAATAAAATGGTCCAATCAAAAGACAGAAGGTGTCAGAATGGATTAAAAAAATGTTATACAAAAAAAAAAAAAGGACTCATCAATATACTGCCTATAAGAGATTCATTTTAGATACAAAGACACCTCTAGATTTAAAAACGAGGGGGTGAGAACCAATTATCATGCTAATGGACATCAAAAGAAAGCTGGAATCTTATGCCAGAAGAAACAGATTTTAAAACAAAGATTAAAAGATATGTAGAAGGACAATATATCATCATTAAAGGGTCATCAAACCAGAAGATCTAACAAGTGTAAATATTGATGCCCATAACTTAGGAGCAGTCAAATGTATAAATTAATTAATAATCACCTTAAAGAATCTCACTGATAATAATACAATAATAGTGGTGGACATTAACACTATACTCATACCAAGGGTGAATTATCTAAGCAGAAGATAACCAAGGATACAGGGGCTTTGAATGACACCCTGGACCAGTTGTACTTAATAGATATATTCAGAGCATTTCATCCTAAAGCAGCAGAAATTACATTCTTCTTGTGTACACATGGAACATTCTCCAGAATGGAGTACATACTTGGTCACAAGTCAGGGTTCAACTTCTTTAAATCGTTTGAGATGGTGCCATGCATATTTTCAGACAACAAGGTGATGAAACTTGAAATCAACACAAGAAAAAATAGAAGGACCACAATCACATGGAGGTTAAAAACGTCCTACTGCAGAATTAATGGGTCAAATACAATTAAAGAATTTAAAAAATACATGGAAGAAAATGGCAATATGGAAGAAAATGGAAATGAAAACATGACAGTCGAGAATAATTGGGATGCAGCAATGACAGTGCTTTGAGAGAAGTATATAGCAATACAGGCCCCCCTAAAGAAGCAAGAAAAGTATCAAATGCACAACCTAAGTTTACACCTAGAGAACGTGGAGAAAAAATAAACAATAAAGTCTAACTCCATCAGGAAATGAGAAATAATAAAGATTAGAGCAGAAATCAATGATAAAGAAATTAAAACAAAACAAAAAAACAGCGGAACAGATCAATGAAATTAGGAGCTGGTTCTTTGAAAGAATTAATAAGATTGCTAAAGCTCAAGTAAAACTTATCAAAAGGAAAGGGAAAGGACCCAAATAAATAAACACCTAAATGAAAGAGGAGAGCTCACAACGAACACCCAATAAATGCAAACAGATATAAGAAAATATGACCAATTATATCTCAACAAATTGGGCAATCTGGAAGACATGGATACATTCCTAGAAACATAAACTACCAAAACTGAATCAGGAAGTTATACAAAACCGGAACAGACCCCAAGCCAGTAGAAAGTATTCAATTAATAATCAAAAATCTCCCAACACACGAGTGTCCAGGGCCAGATGGCTTCCTAGGGGAATTCTACCAAACATTTAAAGAAGAATTAATCCCTATATTTCTGAAACTATTACAAAAAATAGAAATGGAAGGAAAATACCAAACTCATTGTATGAGGCCAGCATTACCTTGATCCCAAAACCAGACAAGGACCACCATTAAAAGGAGAATTACAGACCAGTATCCCTGTTGAACAAGGACGCATATATTCTCACCAAGATACTGCCAATAAGATCCAACACAGTTAAGGGATTATTTACCACGACCAAGTGGGATTTATTCCTGGGCTGCAAAGGAGGTTCAACCTCTGCAAATCAATATGAAACACCACATAAAAAGAAAGGACAAGAACCACAGGACCCTCTCAATAGATGTAGAAAAAGCATTCCACAAAATACAGCATCGTTTCATGAAAAAAACTCCACCATGTAGAGAGAGGGGAACATAACATCATAAAGGCCATATAGGAAAGACCCAAAGGAAATGTCACCCTCAAAAGGGAAAAACAGAGATTTTCCCTTATGTGCAAGAACACGGCAGGCATGTCCACTCTCACCACTGCTGTTCAACGTAGTACAGGAAGTCCTAGCCTCAGCAATCAGACAACAAAAAGAAATATAAGGCATCCAAATCAGCAAAGAAGAAGTCCAACTCTCATTCTTTGTAATCCATCTCTCTGTTTCCCCGGTTACCGTCAAAACCATATGTTCACCCTGCCTGTGTCCAAGCGTTGTTAGCTCAGGCATGGGACTGAGTTCCAAAACTCCAAATGTTCAGCACGGATTCGTGTGGTTCCTCTCGTGGAGGATCTCCCATGCTGCTGCCTTTTGCCACCCTATGTCAGGAAAGCAATCGCACAATGATGAATCGGTTAGCAGTTTATGGCAATACAAAGCAGAAAGCTGGCAGCTAGACTCACTGTTCTCAGGCAGGGTTCCCGTTCCTAAAGCTGGGTCGTAAGGTAGCTCTATTTTTAACTTTTAGAAGTGTGGGAACTCTGTCACACTCAGGCACCTCCCATTTTCATGAGACTCCAGGGATCCTGAGACCACTCTGTCACACCCAGGATTCCACCTGGCTTCCCCAACTAAGCACCTTTAAGCCAGGAATGCCCCCAAAAGAGCAAACTTCTAAATGTTACCATTTTGTGCTCCACTGCTTAAAAAACTTTGCTGTATCCTCCTCAAGCCCCCCTCCCCTCCCCTGTATCCTCAGCTATGTCACACCAGATTCACGTCTCCACACCTCCTACCTTCCAAAAGGTGGTCACTTTTCTACTTGTAGACCTGCAGCACTTGTTTTCTCAGATACTTGATTGATGCCCTGGGTGTTCAGAATGATCTGATAACACTGTAGCTGTATTTCAGGGAGGAGATAATTCTTAACTCCTCCCACTTGATCTTTCTCGTTGGATTCGGGACATGAAGACTGTGAACTTCATGACAGGCTGGATTTTGTCACCCCCCTACTATGAGAGCTGAATATTGTTTCGTCAAGCAGGTAATGACTTCTGACAAAGCTTCATCATTTCTAGGTTTAGGTTTATTGTGCGAAGATATACAAACACAATATCTACCATTTTCTACACTTTTACTTAAGCTTTGATGGAAGAAGGGAGAGTAGCATCTACTCGACTGCCATGTTATCGACTTACCCCTGAAGTGTGACGTTTCCTGAGGTCTTAATGGCCCATGTCTTCATTAATATCAGTGTCTGCATTTTAGTGAATGGTGACAATGAGTGACACATTTAGCTTTCAACTGGTTAAGTCCTTTCTCCCTCACCATGAACTTCACTATGAATACATCCCAAATATGATTTTTTCATCTTGAAGGAAAGTTAATCTGCTTTCTTTTAAAACATGGCTTCCAGACAATGATGTCAGCAGGCACACTGACAAATCCCTAGATCGTTGGCAATCTGAGCTTCCTGGTGACTGGCCACCCGAATGGGGACAACCTGAGAATGTCCTGGTGATTGGCCAGGACATAGTTGTGACATCACAAGAACGCATTGTGATGCCCCAGGGCTGTTATAAAAGCCTCACAAAGACTGAAGCTGCACTAAGGAGAGAAATGACCCTTAGCCACAGCTCTTCCTGCTATTCCTCAAATTCTCTGCCCACTTCTCTGGCCCTGCCCATTCCAAGCCACCTGCCCACCCCTCCTGACATGCACCTGGCAACTCCTAGACAAGTTTCACACTGTGAGTCTGGCCTGGCTACTCAGGGGCGCATTCCCATTTCTCATATGGGAGAAGGACACTGGAAATCAGAGCACCAAGGATTCTCCGCCACCTGGGCCCCACACCTCTGGGTTCAGAACTCGGCTCAGCACAGGAAAGCTGAGTCCACATCCTCACGGTGCACTGAGCACCGTACTTATTTGGAGCCCTCCACCCCAGCTCAGCACAGGGACCATGAATGATTGAATATCCATCTGACCTGATGTGCAAAATGTGTACAATGACTCCAGATTCCTGGCAGAGAGGGAGTTTTATGAAACAAGTAAGTACTGGGAGATGGACTCGCCACATCATTGGACACTGTGCCAGTCCTTGAAACACATGCCATCAGACCAAAAGCTGTCTGACCTAGCTCAGCAGATGAAATACCACTACTACTACTACTACTACTCCTACTAGTACTACTAATTGTTTTAGGATGAAGTGCTCTCAACGTTTCTGTTAAGGCCATCTGGTCCAGGATGACATGCAAAGCCCTGTTTCCTTGGTGATCTGCTTAGATGATCTGTACATTGCTGTGATTGGGGTGTTAAAGTCCACTCCAATTATTGTATTATTTTCAAAGTTTTTCTTTAATTTTGTTATTAATTGGTTTATATATTTGGGTGTTCCCAAGTTAGGGGCATCAATATTTAAAATTGTTAGATCTTTTTGTGGCCTAGACCCCTTTATTATGATATACTGTCCTTCTTTATCATTATTATACTCTGGTTCACTATCTAGTATGTCTGATATAAGGATGGCTACTCCACCTTTCTTCTCATGTCCATTAGCACGACGAGTGGTTCTCCACCGATCACATTCTGTCTGGTGGTGTTTGCATCTAAAATAAGCCTCCTGTAGACAGCATATTGATTTTTTTTTTTTTAATCCAATCTGATAGCCTGTGTCTTTTGATTGGGGCATTGAGCCCATTTACATTCAGGGTAACTATTGAAAGATAGGAATTTAGTGCCATTGTATTGCCTGTAAGGTGACTGTTAGTGTAATTGTCTCTGTTCCTCTCCGGTCTATGTTGCTTTTAGGCTCTCTCTTTGCTTAGAGGATCCCTTTCAATATTTCTTGTAGGGCTGGTTTTGTGTTTGCTAATTCCTTTAGTTTTTGTTTGTCCTGGAAGCTTTTTACCTCTCCTCTATTTTTAATGGCAGCTTAGGTGGATATAGTATTCTTGGCGGCATATTTTTCTCATTTAGTGCTCTGAATATATCATGCCTGTCCTTTCTGGCCTGCCAAGTATCTATGGATAGGTCTCTTGCCAATCTAATGTTTCAACCATTGTACATTACAGATCTCTTCTCCTGAGCTGCTTTCAGGATTTTCTCTTTGTCTCTGAGACTCCTAAGTTTTACTATTAGATGTCAGGGTGTTGACCTATTTTTACTGATTTTGAGAGGGGTTCTCTGTGCCTCCTGGATTTTGATGCCTTTTTCCTTCCCCAAATTAGGGAAGGTCTCTACTATAATTTGCCCCTCTCTCTCTTTCTTCTTCTTCTGGGATCCCAATTATTCTAATGTTGTTTCGTCTTATGGTATCACATATCTCTCCAATTCTGCCCCCGTGATCCAATAGTTGTTTATCTTTTTCTCAGTTTCTTTATTTTCCATCATTTGTTCTTCTATATCACTAATTCTCTCTTTGGCCTCATTTATCCTAGCAGTTAGAGCCTCCATTTTTGATTGCACCTCATTAACAGCCTTTTTGATTTCTACTTGGTTAGATTTTAGTTCTTTTATTTCTCCAGAATCGGTTTCTCTAATATCTTCCATGTTTTTTTTCAAGCACAGCTAGTATCTTGAAAATCATCATTCTGAACTCTAGGTCTGATGTCATACTAATGTCCGTATTGATTAGGTCCCTGGCAGTTGGCACTGTCTCTTGTTCTTTTTGTTGAGGTGATTTTTTCCATCTTTTCATTTTGTCCAGAGAAGAATAGATGAATGAGAGAACAAAATGCTAACGGGGTAACAATGTCCCCAGAAAATATACACTGAACGGATCAGAAAAGACCTGAAAACGGGGGAAAAGAAAGGGAAAGGAAAAAAAAAAAAAGAAAAGAAAAAGATAAAAACAAACAAAAACAAAACAAAACAAAAACAGAATATGATCAAATATGATCAGGATGGTGCATAGATCAATGCCACACATTACATTTTCAGAGTGTTTTGCTCTGTTAGAAGAAAGTGCCTCCCAAAATTTTAACGAAAGAAAAACTTATATATGTACAAAATAAGGATTAATACTATGAAGGGATGGGGTATGAGTGTAAAGAAGAAAATTTTTAAACATTTTTAAAGAGGAATTGATAAGATAAGAATTTGGTTGAAAAAAGATAGAAGAGGATTTAAAATAAAAGGGGGGGGAGAATGTGATCAGGCAGGAGAAGAGAACAAAGCCAACATTAGAGATTTAGGGTATATTTTGGTCTGTTAGAAGAAACTGTATCTCAAAATTTGGAAGAGAGAACAACTTATATATATACCAAAAATAAGGGTAACTACTATGAAGGGATAGAATATGACTCTAAAAATGAAAAATAAAAAAAAATATTTATTTTTAAAAAGGGATTGAAAGGATGTTGTTTGAAAAAGGGAAAAAGAAATATTCAAAAAAAAAAAAGACAGTTAAAAAAATTAACCTTGAAAGACTAAAGAATCATAGTAAGAAAGTCATGAATTCTATCTGCAGTATTCCCCTAGCGCTTGAGTTCTGCTGTTCTCATTGATCGGTAAAGTTGGTCTTGACTGGCTGTTCTTGATGATCTTCTGGGGGAGGGGCTTGTTGCCATGGTTCGCAAATGTCTTTGCCGTTGTTGGAAGTGCCCCGCCCTTGCCAGTCTAGGATAAGTAATCTGCTGTAATTTGCTCTCTGGTTGCTTTTGTTTCTTGCAAGCTTCCCGTAGAGCCTAGGAGGATGAGAGTGAAGATGGTGGCCTCCCCATAGGAGCCGAGAACTCCGGGCCCCACTCCTCAGTGAGCCCCCAGAGAAAAGCAGTCAATCACTCCCTTCCTCCCGGTCCGGGTGCACACTGTGCTCACCCGGCCTGTGACCGAGCATTTCTCTGGCACCCGACCCCATGTGGAGGCTCCAAACCCAGCAGATCCCTGCGGTGCTCTCCCGCACCACTCCTCCCGGGGGAAGATGGGGAGTCTCCCCGGATCTGCCGCTTGTTTGGTCCCTGCTGGAGAAGCAATGGCCCGACTGTGCTGCGGATCGTGGTTTGTGGCAACCCCGAGCTGAGAGCCCAATCCTCGGCTCCATCTCTGTACCTGGTTTCCCCGCTCCGATACCTGAGAGCTCTGCCACTCAGGCACCCCCGGTCTTTCTGTGACCCTGAGGGTCCTGAAACCATACTGTCCCAGTGAGGGTTCCATCCCCTGCTTAGCCACTGGAGCTATGTCCCTCAGTGGAGCAGACTTTTAAAAGTTCTGATTTTGTGCTCCCAGGCTCTATCACTTGCCAGAAGCGGCCGACGGAGGCCCCATCCCCCACCATCTATCCTCCCAAATATTGCCTCAGATTCACTTCTCCGCACACCCTACCTTCCAGAAAGTGGTTGCTTTTCTGTTCAGAGACTTGTTGCTATTCTTTTCTTCGATCTCGTGTTGAGTTTGTAGGTGTTCAGAATGGTTTGATCCCTATCCAGCTGAATTTCTGTGACCAGACAAAATCCAGGTCTCCTACTCCTCCACCATCTTTCTCCGCCCCTCCCTTCTGTGTCTGTTTTTATGACAGTACCATACTATTTTGATTACTAAACCTTTTGATATATTTTGAAGATTGGAATCGTGCTGCCTCCCATTTCCTTTTTTTTTTTTTTTTTTCAATATTGCTTTGGCTATTTGGGATGTTTTCTGGTTCCATACAAATTTTAGGATTGCTTGTTCTAGCTCTGTGAAAAGTGCTGTTGGTATTTTGATAGGGATTGCATTAAATGTGTGTATTGCTTTGGGTACTATAGACATTTTCACATTCTGTTCCTCCAACCCATGAGCATGAAAATCTTTCCATTTCTTCCTGTCATCTTCAATTTATTTCATCCCTATTTTGTAGTTTTCAGAGTACAGGTCTTTCACTTCTTTGGTTAGGTTTATTCTCACGTATCTTATTATTTTGAGTGCAATGGCAAACAGCATTGTTTTCTTATTTTTTCTTTCTCCTGCATCATTTGTAGTGTACACAAATGCAACAGAGTTATGCACCTTGATATTATACCCTGGGACTTTACTGAATCCATTGATCAGTTCTAGTAGATTTTTGCTGGGATCCTCAGGGTTTTCTGTATAGAGTATCATGTTATCTGCAAACGGTGAAAATTTTACTTCTTCCTTGTTTGGCTGCATTTTTATTTCATTTGTTGTCTAATTGTGGGATATCCATAGGACATTCAAATCCCCAGAAAACCAGACTTGCCAGGAGCCTTTTGACCAAACCCCCTCTGACCAAGCTTGGCACAAGGGAAATATGTCATCTGCACAGAAGGGTGACCAGGAGCCTTAGGACCATGGGCCCTCCATCTCATCTTTACAAGGCAAAGGAATCACCAAGACCCTGGGCCAAGTGCATGAGCACCGATGCAACAAAGACAGCGCAAGTGAATCCTCAGAAAATCAGGCCTCTTGGGAGTCTCGAGAATATGAAACCTCCAACCGAGCTCTGCACTGCCCAAATGAGGACCCTTGACACCAGGCTGAGGTAGAATCCTCTGAACAGGAGCCCTCCAACCCAGCCAATCACTGGGCACAAGAATCCCCTGGACACCAGGCTGAACAGAAGCACCCTGAGATCATGAGGACACCATCCCTTCCAAACACAGGGTAATCAGGTCCCCAGAACACCAGGAGGACTTAGGCTAGGAGCTCTCCAACACAGTCTGGCATGGCTAAATGAATCACCTGGACCGTAGACTGCAAAGGAGCCCTCAGAAGAAAACCTATCCAACCCAGAAGAGCATAAGGCAATCAGGTTCTCAAACACAGGATTTTGAGGAGCCCTCTGACCAAAACCACTCCAACCAGACCTGTCAGTGGAAGAATGTATTATCTGGACAGTGGGCCCAGCAGGAGCCTTAAGTCCAAAAGACCTCCAACCCAACTCAGCACCAGGGAAAGGAGCCACCTGGAACCTGGGACAAAGAAGGGGAGTCTTCTACTGCTGTACAGAAAATGGCAACAAAGTCCCCAGAACACCAGCCCCAGTAGATGCCCTGTGACCATGACACCACCAACCCAGTTGCACACTGGGCAAAGGAGTGCCCTGGACACAGGGTTGAGGGGGAGTCCTCTATCTGGGAGCTCTTCAGCCCAAGAAAGCAGAGGGCAATTGAGTACTCACAACACTGGCCCAAACAGGAAACTTCAGACTCTCCAACTCAGCTTGGCTTTGGGCAAAAGACTCACATGGAAAACAGGATGACTGGACTCCCTCCAAAGGAGGGCCCTTCAACTGAGGAGACAGCTGGCAATTGAGTCCCTAGAACACCAGGCCCACTGGGAGATCTGGGACCCCAAGCCTTCTGTTTCAGCTTGGCACTGGGCTGAGTCTCTCAGACATCAGGCTGAGCATGAGAACTCTGACCCAAAACCCTCCAACCCCACAGAGCACAGGACAATTGGGTCCCCAGAACACAGGTTGGCTGGGAGCCCTCTGGTCAAGACTCCTCCAACTCAGCTCTGACTGGGGCAAGAATTCTCTAGAACACTAAACTGACTGGAAGCCCTTTAACTAAGGCGACCCCAGGACAAGTGAGTCACCAGTGCCCAGGGATACACTTCAGCTTAAAGTCCTTGTGGCTTGTCACCTGGGTAGCCCTCATCTTTTTGAGAATTCTCCTCAAGAGAAAAGGATACCGGGTGCCTGGGTGGCTCAGTTGGCTAAGTGACTGCCTTCGGCTCAGGTCATGATCCTGGAGTCCCTGGATCGAGTCCCACATTGGGCTCCCTGTTTGGCAGGGAGTCTGCTTCTCCCTCTGACCCTCCCGACCCTCCCCACTCTCATGTGCTCTCTCTCTCTGTCTCTCTCAAATAAATAAATAAAATATTAAAAAAAAGAGGGAGAGAGAGAGAAAAGGATACCAAGCCAAAAAGCGGAGTCAATCCAAAAGTTTGGAGAGTTTGAAATGAACCCATAGCAGGAGATGAGGTGCGGGGACTGGAGGGGATTGTAGAAGAGACCCCAGGCCCTGAGTACAGAGGACTCATTGCTAAAGGGCCTCCAGATGAAGGAGAGGTGCTCCATCCTGGAAGAAGAGGTGGAGACCTTAGAAAAACAAGTCAAGTAGTGGGGTGAGAAGCAGCCTCAGGTCTATGAGGTGGAGAGATTTTTGGGGTACATCAAGGACTTGCTGGAAGTTTTGCCTCCCAGGCAACATCATCCAAGTGGTGATGTCCCTGCACCCTCCCATCCAAGATGACATAAATGTGGAGCTTGGAAAACTTTGGTCATCTCCAGGAGTGAGAGTTTTAATATTTTTCAGAGGCCTAAATAACTTAAAACCATTATTTCATATGAGTACAGGAAACAGCCCCTGGGTGACTGTGACGTACAGCCTGGGTTACCGTCACTACTGTGCCTTAGAAGTCATCACATTCTCCAGTTGGTGGGCAAGGACCTCCACAGCTCTGAGAAAGTGTCAGTGAATTATGCAGAGCTGACCCTGATCACAACCTTCCGATCCCTATCAACACTTTCAGACATCCTGTTTTGTAGAAATCAAGGTCAGCTGCTGAGGTCATCCCCATTCTGAAGGAAGGAAAAAGTAAGCTGTAATGTCCATATGTAGGTATTTCTGCAAAAATGATTTATGTCCCTAGCCCCATCACACATTATCTGGCAAATTGGAGTTTGGACCCTGGCATGAAGTTTCCAAACTCTGGTCACCAGAGCTAGTATTTCCTGACTGCATGTCCCTGTGTGATGCGGACGTCTGAAGAGTAAATGTGACAAGATGAGGGAACCAGGTTGGAGGGAGGCCAGAAGCAGGGGACCATTCCCTGCCTCTGGATGATTTCCTGTGGGTGAGGTACGTACAGACTGGAGTGAGGAGCCTGGAGTGTGGGCTTTCTGCTCTGAGTCACAGAAGCACTGCAGAAGTTGGGGGAGACACAGATTACTACTTGCTGCTCCATGTGGAGGGGTGAATGGACAGAGTAAAGAAGAAAAGGAGACAGGTAGGAACAGGTGGGAACAGGTGCGCATGGAATACTCAGGTGTCTGTGGATATGGAAGAAGGTGTCTACCTCTAATAGGCAAAGCTGAGATTCTGCCATTTGATGGACAGAGGAAGGAGGAAAGTAAGGTTCCAAGTTTGTCTTCTCCCTGGAGATTATCCCTTAACCTCAACACAGGATGTGGGAGCTCAAGGGCCTTGTGGATGCTAATGAGCTGGGGTCTGCCTGTGACTGTAGTGGAGGTAAGAGAGCCTAGAGC
>NC_058420.1:859160-881679 GCF_002201575.2 Neomonachus schauinslandi
CAGCAAAGAGAACATGCACATGGCAAATAAGCACAAGAAAAAAACAGTACATTAGTTGCCATGAGGGAAATGTAAAGGAAAAACCTGATTGAGTAATCACTGCTACCTACCTTTTAGGACAGCTCATTAATATAAAACAGAGTAAAAACATCAAATGTAGGAAAGAGCCAGCTCTCCTACTTTGCTGGTGGGAATGTAAATGGAACAGCCACTCTGGTAAGACAGTTTGATAGGTTCTGCAAAAGCGAAACATAAATGCAACAACCCAGCACTCACTGTCCTGGACCTTTATTCTAGAGAATGAAAATTTAAGATCCCAAAAAACACTGTGCCCAAATATTCACTGTGGGATTATTTGTAGTCTCTAAAGCCTGGAAACAAACCAAAATATCCCTCAAAAGGGGAGCAGATGAACAAACTGTGGCATTTCCAACCTAAGGAGCACAACTCAGTGATAAAAAGTAAGAAAGTTAGGATAACACAAAACGTGGATGGATTCCAGATATATTATCCTGAGTGAAAACAAACAAACAAAAAACATCACTGGTCACAGCTGTAGGAGTCCCCTCATGTAACAAAATGCCAACACATCCAAAGTGTAAAACACAGGGGTAAATGGCATGGAAGGGATGGCTGGGCAAGGGGTGGGTAACATGAAGGAGATCTTTGTGCTGATAGAGTAGTTCCATACCTGGATTGTGCTGTTGAACATATAAATGTCCATGGCAATGTGACAGACCTAGACATATCCATCATTCCACTGTCAGTTTCCTGGTGCGAATAGTGTCCTGCTGTGATGTAGGATGTTACCTTGAGGCAAAATGAGCCAAGAGTGCCTCTGCAATGGGACATTTCTGTACTATCTGAACCTTCCTGTGAATCACTAAATCCCTCCCTACCTGTAGTATTGCTCTACCTTTCAACAAACCTCAGAATAGTTCCCTAAAGCTATCAGTCCCACCCTGGCTCCTTGAAGCTCCAAGCTTCCCCAGGACCCTAATGTGTGGGTATTAAGCAGCAGTGTTGGAGGCAGGAGGAACCTGGTGTTGGTCTGTGACTAGGCAGGACCTGGGCTCTGATATGCTGTACCCTAAGGGGTAGACAAGGCCAGGTGTGGGATAGGACAGAGGCAGGACCTAGACGGCTTTCCACCTGAACCTGCTGTTTTGAGTTTGGGAAGGAACTGACAGGACATGGACCTGGTTCACAGCCTGCCCTCCCTCCTCTGGACAGCATCTGTCCCCTGCTCTTGTAGATCCCCTCGCCAACCCTGCCTTCTTCTGCATCCTGCTCACACAGCCATCCCCCCAAAGTTGCCCACATTTTACAGATGAAGGAATGGGGGCTCAAGGGGTGAACTGCTCTGCTTCAAACCCCCAAAGTGGGGTCCCAGCACCTCCAAGATCCTGCTGTGTCCAGAAACATGTGTCTGGTAAGTGGGGTCTGAGCAGGTGGCTACTAGAGGTTAGCAGCTCTGGGATCGCACTGTGATCCACTTCCCCCTCAAATCCAAGTGACCTGGACTCCACCAGCCTCCCCACTGGCTCCTGAAAGCAGCAGCCCTCCTATAAGATCAGACACCATCCATCTTAGAGATACTAACCTCTCTTCTCCCAGGTCCCCCTCACATTGACCTTCCCTAAGAGAGCTTTTTCATGGCTCTAATCATTTCACGCCAAGGTGATATGAGCACAGTGCCTTGAGCTCCCCCAAGGGGCCATGGCTCTAGGCTCTCTTACCTCCACTACAGTCACAGGCAGACCCCAGCTCATTAGCATCCACAAGGCCCTTGAGCTCCCACATCCTGTGTTGAGGTTAAGGGATAATCTCTAGGGAGAAGACAAACTTGGAACCTTACTTTCCTCCTTCCTCTGTCCATCAAATGACAGAATCTCAGCTTTGCCTATTAGAGGTAGACACCTTCTTCCATATCCACAGACACCTGAGTATTCCATGCGCACCTGTTCCCACCTGTTCCTACCTGTCTCCTTTTCTTCTTTACTCTGTCCATTCACCCCTCCACATGGAGCAGCAAGTAGTAATCTGTGTCTCCCCCAACTTCTGCAGTGCTTCTGTGACTCAGAGCAGAAAGCCCACACTCCAGGCTCCTCACTCCAGTCTGTACGTACCTCACCCACAGGAAATCATCCAGAGGCAGGGAATGGTCCCCTGCTTCTGGCCTCCCTCCAACCTGGTTCCCTCATCTTGTCACATTTACTCTTCAGACGTCCGCATCACACAGGGACATGCAGTCAGGAAATACTAGCTCTGGTGACCAGAGTTTGGAAACTTCATGCCAGGTTCCAAACTCAAATTTGCCAGATAATGTGTGATGGGGCTAGGGACATAAATCATTTTTGCAGAAATACCTACATATGGACATTACAGCTTACTTTTTCCTTCCTTCAGAATGGGGATGACCTCAGCAGCTGACCTTGATTTCTACAAAACAGGATGTCTGAAAGTGTTGATAGGGATCGGAAGGTTGTGATCAGGGTCAGCTCTGCATAATTCACTGACACTTTCTCAGAGCTGTGGAGGTCCTTGCCCACCAACTGGAGAATGTGATGACTTCTAAGGCACAGTAGTGACGGTAACCCAGGCTGTACGTCACAGTCACCCAGGGGCTGTTTCCTGTACTCATATGAAATAATGGTTTTAAGTTATTTAGGCCTCTGAAAAATATTAAAACTCTCACTCCTGGAGATGACCAAAGTTTTCCAAGCTCCACATTTATGTCATCTTGGATGGGAGGGTGCAGGGACATCACCACTTGGATGATGTTGCCTGGGAGGCAAAACTTCCAGCAAGTCCTTGATGTACCCCAAAAATCTCTCCACCTCATAGACCTGAGCCTGCTTCTCACCCCACTACTTGACTTGTTTTTCTAAGGTCTCCACCTCTTCTTCCAGGATGGAGCACCTCTCCTTCATCTGGAGGACCTTTAGCAATGAGTCCTCTGTACTCAGGGCCTGGGGTCTCTTCTACAATCCCCTCCAGTCCCCGCACCTCATCTCCTGCTATGGGTTCATTTCAAACTCTCCAATCTTTTGGTTTGACTCCGCTTTTTGGCTTGGTATCCTTTTCTCTCTCTCTCTCTCTTTTTTTAAATATTTTATTTATTTATTTGAGAGAGACAGAGAGAGAGAGCACATGAGAGGGGGGAGGGTCGGGAGGGTCAGAGGGAGAAGCAGACTCCCTGCCAAACAGGGAGCCCAATGTGGGACTCGATCCAGGGACTCCAGGATCATGACCTGAGCCGAAGGCAGTCACTTAGCCAACTGAGCCACCCAGGCACCCGGTATCCTTTTCTCTTGAGGAGAATTCTCAAAAAGATGAGGGCTACCCAGGTGACAAGCCACAAGGACTTTAAGCTGAAGTGTATCCCTGGGCACTGGTGACTCACTTGTCCTGGGGTCGCCTTAGTTAAAGGGCTTCTATTCAGTTTAGTGTTCTAGGGAATTCTTGCCCCAGTCAGAGCTGAGTTGGAGGAGTCATGACCAGAGGGCTCCCAGCCAACCTGTGTTCTGGGGACCCAATTGTCCTGTGCTCTGTGGGGTTGGAGGGTTTTGGGTCAGAGTTCTTATGCTCAGCCTGATGTCTGAGAGACTCAGCCCAGTGCCAAGCTGAAACAGAAGGCTTGGGGTCCCAGATCTCCCAGTGGGCCTGGTGTTCTAGGGACTCAATTGCCAGCTGTCTCCTCAGTTGAAGGGCCCTCCTTTGGAGGGAGTCCAGTCATCCTGTTTTCCATGTGAGTCTTTTGCCCAAAGCCAAGCTGAGTTGGAGAGTCTGAAGTTTCCTGTTTGGGCCAGTGTTGTGAGTACTCAATTGCCCTCTGCTTTCTTGGGCTGAAGAGCTCCCAGATAGAGGACTCCCACTCAACCCTGTGTCCAGGGCACTCCTTTGCCCAGTGTGCAACTGGGCTGGTGGTGTCATGGTCACAGGGCATCTACTGGGGCTGGTGTTCTGGGGACTTTGTTGCCATTTTCTGTACAGCAGTAGAAGACTCCCCTTTTTGTCCCAGGTTCCAGGTGGCTCCTTTCCCTGGTGCTGAGTTGGGTTGGAGGTCTTTTGGACTTAAGGCTCCTGCTGGGCCCACTGTCCAGATAATACATTCTTCCACTGACAGGTCTGGTTGGAGTGGTTTTGGTCAGAGGGCTCCTCAAAATCCTGTGTTTGAGAACCTGATTGCCTTATGCTCTTCTGGGTTGGATAGGTTTTCTTCTGAGGGCTCCTTTGCAGTCTACGGTCCAGGTGATTCATTTAGCCATGCCAGACTGTGTTGGAGAGCTCCTAGCCTAAGTCCTCCTGGTGTTCTGGGGACCTGATTACCCTGTGTTTGGAAGGGATGGTGTCCTCATGATCTCAGGGTGCTTCTGTTCAGCCTGGTGTCCACGGGATTCTTGTGCCCAGTGCTTGGCTGGGTTGGAGGGCTCCTGTTCAGAGGATTCTACCTCAGCCTGGTGTCAAGGGTCCTCATTTGGGCAGTGCAGAGCTCGGTTGGAGGTTTCATATTCTCGAGACTCCCAAGAGGCCTGATTTTCTGAGGATTCACTTGCGCTTTCTTTGTTGCATCGGTGCTCATGCACTTGGCCCAGGGTCTTGGTGATTCCTTTGCCTTGTAAAGATGAGATGGAGGGCCCATGGTCCTAAGGCTCCTGGTCACCCTTCTGTGCAGATGACATATTTGCCTTGTGCCAAGCTTGGTCAGAGGGGGTTTGGTCAAAAGGCTCCTGGCAAGTCTGGTTTTCTGGGGATTTGAATGTCCTATGGATCTCGCACAATTAGACAACAAATGAAATAAAAATGCAGCCAAACAAGGAAGAAGTAAAATTTTCACCGTTTGCAGATAACATGATACTCTATACAGAAAACCCTGAGGATCCCAGCAAAAATCTACTAGAACTGATCAATGGATTCAGTAAAGTCCCAGGGTATAATATCAACGTGCAGAACTCTGTTGCATTTGTGTACACTACAAATGATGCAGGAGAAAGAAAAAATAAGAAAACAATGCTGTTTGCCATTGCACTCAAAATAATAAGATACGTGAGAATAAACCTAACCAAAGAAGTGAAAGACCTGTACTCTGAAAACTACAAAATAGGGATGAAATAAATTGAAGATGACAGGAAGAAATGGAAAGATTTTCATGCTCATGGGTTGGAGGAACAGAATGTGAAAATGTCTATAGTACCCAAAGCAATCCACACATTTAATGCAATCCCTATCAAAATACCAACAGCACTTTTCACAGAGCTAGAACAAGCAATCCTAAAATTTGTATGGAACCAGAAAACATCCCAAATAGCCAAAGCAATATTGAAAAAAAAAAAAAAAAAAGGAAATGGGAGGCAGCACGATTCCAATCTTCAAAATATATCAAAAGGTTTAGTAATCAAAATAGTATGGTACTGTCATAAAAACAGACACAGAAGGGAGGGGCGGAGAAAGATGGTGGAGGAGTAGGAGACCTGGATTTTGTCTGGTCGCAGAAATTCAGCTGGATAGGGATCAAACCATTCTGAACACCTACAAACTCAACACGAGATCGAAGAAAAGAATAGCAACAACTCTCTGAACAGAAAAGCAACCACTTTCTGGAAGGTAGGGTGTGCGGAGAAGTGAATCTGAGGCAATATTTGGTAGGATAGATGGTGGGGGAAGGGGCCTCCGTCGGCCGCTTCTGGCAAGTGATAGAGCCTGGGAGCACAAAATCAGAACTTTTAAAAGTCTGCTCCACTGAGGGACATAGCTCCAGTGGCTAAGCAGGGGATGGAACCCTCACTGGGACAGTATGGTTTCAGGACCCTCAGGGTCACAGAAAGACCGGGGGTGCCTGAGTGTGGCAGAGCTCCCAGGTATCGGAGTGGGGAAACCAGGTGCAGAGATGGAGCCGAGGATTGGGCTCTCAGCTCGGGGTTGCCACAAACCACGATCCGCAGCACAGTCGGGCCATTGCTTCTCCAGCAGGGACCCAACAAGCGGCAGATCCGGGGAGACTCCCCATCCTCCCCCGGGAGGAGCGGCACGGGAGCACACCGCAGGGATCTGCTGGGTTTGGAGACTCCACATGGGGTCGGGTGCCAGAGAAATGCTCGGTCACAGGCTGGGTGAGCACAGTGTGCACCCGGACCGGGAGGAAGGGAGTGATTGACTGCTTTTCTCTGGGGGCTCACTGAGGAGTGGGGCCCGGAGTTCTCGGCTCCTATGGGGAGGCCACCATCTTCACTCTCATCCTCCTAGGCTCTACGGGAAGCTTGCAGGAAACAAAAGCAACCAGAGAGCAAATCCCAGCAGATTACTTATCCTAGACTGGCAAGGGCGGGGCACTTCCAACACCGGCAAAGACATTTGCGAACCATGGCAACAAGCCCCTCCCCCAGAAGATCATCAAAAACAGCCAGTCAAGACCAACTTTACCGATCAATGAGAACAGCAGAACTCAAGCGCTAGGGGAATACTGCAGATAGAATTCATGACTTTCTTACTATGATTCTTTAGTCTTTCAAGGTTAATTTTTTTAACTGTATTTTTTTTTTGAATATTTCTTTTTCCCTTTTTCAAACAACATCCTTTCAATCCCTTTTTAAAAACAAATATTTTTTTTTTATTTTTCATTTTTAGAGTCATATTCTATCCCTTCATAGTAGTTACCCTTATTTTTGGTATATATATAAGTTGTTCTCTCTTCCAAATTTTGAGATACAGTTTCTTCTAACAGACCAAAATATACCCTAAATCTCTAACGTTGGCTTTGTTCTCTTCTCCTGCCTGATCACATTCTCCCCCCCCTTTTATTTTAAATCCTCTTCTATCTTTTTTCAACCAACTTCTTATCTTATCAATTCCTCTTTAAAAATGTTTAAAAAATTTCTTCTTTACACTCATACCCCATCCCTTCATAGTATTAATCCTTATTTTGTACATATATAAGTTTTCTTTCGTTAAAATTTTGGGAGGCACTTTCTTCTAACAGAGCAAAACACTCTGAAAATATAATGTGTGGCATTGATCTATGCATCATCCTGATCATATTTGATCATATTCTGTTTTTGTTTTGTTTTGTTTTTGTTTGTTTTTATCTTTTTCTTTTCTTTTCTTTTTTTTTTTTCCTTTCCCTTTCTTTTCCCCCGTTTTCAGGTCTTTTCTGATCCGTTCAGTGTATATTTTCTGGGGACATTGTTACCCCGTTAGCATTTTGTTCTCTCATTCATCTATTCTTCTCTGGACAAAATGAAAAGATGGAAAAAATCACCTCAACAAAAAGAACAAGAGACAGTGCCAACTGCCAGGGACCTAATCAATACGGACATTAGTATGACATCAGAACTAGAGTTCAGAATGATGATTTTCAAGATACTAGCTGTGCTTGAAAAAAACATGGAAGATATTAGAGAAACCGATTCTGGAGAAATAAAAGAACTAAAATCTAACCAAGTAGAAATCAAAAAGGCTGTTAATGAGGTGCAGTCAAAAATGGAGGCTCTAACTGCTAGGATAAATGAGGCCAAAGAGAGAATTAGTGATATAGAAGAACAAATGATGGAAAATAAAGAAACTGAGAAAAAGATAAACAACTATTGGATCACGGGGGCAGAATTGGAGAGATATGTGATACCATAAGACGAAACAACATTAGAATAATTGGGATCCCAGAAGAAGAAGAAAGAGAGAGAGGGGCAAATTATAGTAGAGACCTTCCCTAATTTGGGGAAGGAAAAAGGCATCAAAATCCAGGAGGCACAGAGAACCCCTCTCAAAATCAGTAAAAATAGGTCAACACCCTGACATCTAATAGTAAAACTTAGGAGTCTCAGAGACAAAGAGAAAATCCTGAAAGCAGCTCAGGAGAAGAGATCTGTAATGTACAATGGTTGAAACATTAGATTGGCAAGAGACCTATCCATAGATACTTGGCAGGCCAGAAAGGACAGGCATGATATATTCAGAGCACTAAATGAGAAAAATATGCCGCCAAGAATACTATATCCACCTAAGCTGCCATTAAAAATAGAGGAGAGGTAAAAAGCTTCCAGGACAAACAAAAACTAAAGGAATTAGCAAACACAAAACCAGCCCTGCAAGAAATATTGAAAGGGATCCTCTAAGCAAAGAGAGAGCCTAAAAGCAACATAGACCGGAAAGGAACAGAGACAATTACACTAACAGTCACCTTACAGGCAATACAATGGCACTAAATTCCTATCTTTCAATAGTTACCCTGAATGTAAATGGGCTCAATGCCCCAATCAAAAGACACAGGCTATCAGATTGGATTAAAAAAAAAAAATCAATATGCTGTCTACAGGAGGCTTATTTTAGATGCAAACACCACCAGACAGAATGTGATCGGTGGAGAACCACTCGTCGTGCTAATGGACATGAGAAGAAAGGTGGAGTAGCCATCCTTATATCAGACATACTAGATAGTGAACCAGAGTATAATAATGATAAAGAAGGACAGTATATCATAATAAAGGGGTCTAGGCCACAAAAAGATCTAACAATTTTAAATATTGATGCCCCTAACTTGGGAACACCCAAATATATAAACCAATTAATAACAAAATTAAAGAAAAACTTTGAAAATAATACAATAATTGGAGTGGACTTTAACACCCCAATCACAGCAATGTACAGATCATCTAAGCAGATCACCAAGGAAACAGGGCTTTGCATGTCATCCTGGACCAGATGGCCTTAACAGAAATGTTGAGAGCACTTCATCCTAAAACAATTAGTAGTACTAGTAGTAGTAGTAGTAGTAGTAGTAGTGGTATTTCATCTGCTGAGCTAGGTCAGACAGCTTTTGGTCTGATGGCATGTGTTTCAAGGACTGGCACAGTGTCCAATGATGTGGCGAGTCCATCTCCCAGTACTTATTTGTTTCATAAAACTCCCTCTCTGCCAGGAGTCTGGAGTCATTGTACACATTTTGCACATCAGGTCAGATGGATATTCAATCATTCATGGTCCCTGTGCTGAGCTGGGGTGGAGGGCTCCAAATAAGTACGGTGCTCAGTGCACCGTGAGGATGTGGACTCAGCTTTCCTGTGCTGAGCCGAGTTCTGAACCCAGAGGTGTGGGGCCCAGGTGGCGGAGAATCCTTGGTGCTCTGATTTCCAGTGTCCTTCTCCCATATGAAAAATGGGAAAGCGCCCCTGAGTAGCCAGGCCATACTCACAGTGTGAAACTGGTCTAGGAGTTGCCAGGTGCATGGCAGGAGGGGTGGGCAGGTGGCTTGGAATGGGCAGGGACAGAGAAGTGGGCAGAGAATTTGAGGAATAGCAGGAAGAGCTGTGGCTAAGGGTCATTTCTCTCCTTAGTGCAGCTTCAGTCTTTCTGAGGCTTTTATAACAGCTCTGGGGCATCACAATGCCTTCTTGTGATGTCACAACTATGTCCTGGCCAATCACCAGGACATTCTCAGGTTGTCCCCATTCGGGTGGCCAGTCACCAGGAAGCTCAGATTGCCAACGATCTAGGGATTTGTCATTGTGCCTGCTGACATCATTGTCTGGAAGCCATGTTTTAAAAGAAAGCAGATTAACTTTCCTTCAAGATGAAAAAATCATATTTGGGATGTATTCATAGTGAAGTTCATGGTGAGGGAGAAAGGACTTAACCAGTTGAAAGCTAAATGTGTCACTCATTGTCACCATTCACTAAAATGCAGACACTGATATTAATGAAGACATGGGCCATTAAGACCTCAGGAAACGTCACACTTCAGGGGTAAGTCGATCACATGGCAGTCGAGTAGATGCTACTCTCCCTTCTTCCATCAAAGCTTAAGTAAAAGTGTAGAAAATGGTAGATATTGTGTTTGTATATCTTCGCACAATAAACCTAAACCTAGAAAGGATGAAGCTTTGTCAGAAGTCATTACCTGCTTGACGAAACAATATTCAGCTCTCATAGTAGGGGGGGTGACAAAATCCAGCCTGTCATGAAGTTCACAGTCTTCATGTCCAGAATCCAACGAGAAAGATCAAGCGGGAGGAGTTAAGATTTATCTCCTCCCTCAAATACGGCTACAGTGTTATCAGATCATTCTGAACACCCAGGGCATCAATCAAGTGTCTGAGAAAACAAGTGCTGCAGGTCTACAAGTAGAAAAGTGACCACCTTTTGGAAGGTAGGAGGTGTGGCGACGTGAATCTGGTGTGACATAGCTGAGGATACAGGGGAGGGGAGGGGGGCTTGAGGAGGATACAGCAAAGTTTTTTAAGCAGTGGAGCACAAAATGGTAACATTTAGAAGTTTGCTCTTTTGGGGGCATTCCTGGCTTAAAGGTGCTTAGTTGGGGAAGCCAGGTGGAATCCTGGGTGTGGCAGAGTGGTCTCAGGATCCCTGGAGTCTCATGAAAATGGGAGGTGCCTGAGTGTGACAGAGTTCCCACACTTCTAAAAGTTAAAAATAGAGCTACCTTACGACCCAGCTTTAGGAACGGGAACCCTGCCTGAGAACAGTGAGTCTAGCTGCCAGCTTTCTGCTTTGTATTGCCATAAACTGCTAACCGATTCATCATTGTGCGATTGCTTTCCTGACATAGGGTGGCAAAAGGCAGCAGCATGGGAGATCCTCCATGAGGGGAACCACACGAATCCGTGCTCAACATTTGGAGTTTTGGAACTCAGTCCCATGCCTGAGCTAGCACTTGGACACAGGCAGGGTGAACATATGGTTTTGACGGTAGCCGGGGAAACAGAGAGATGGATTACAAAGAATGAGAGTTGGACTTCTTCTTTGCTGATTTGGATGCCTTATATTTCTTTTTGTTGTCTGATTGCTGAGGCTAGGACTTCCTGTACTACGTTGAACAGCAGTGGTGAGAGTGGACATGCCTGCCGTGTTCTTGCACATAAGGGAAAATCTCTGTTTTTCCCTTTTGAGGGTGACATTTCCTTTGGGTCTTTCCTATATGGCCTTTATGATGTTATGTTCCCCTCTCTCTACATGGTGGAGTTTTTTTCATGAAACGATGCTGTATTTTGTGGAATGCTTTTTCTGCATCTATTGAGAGGGTCCTGTGGTTCTTGTCCTTTCTTTTTATGTGGTGTTTCATATTGATTTGCAGAGGTTGAACCTCCTTTGCAGCCCAGGAATAAATCCCACTTGGTCGTGGTAAATAATCCCTTAACTGTGTTGGATCTTATTGGCAGTGTCTTGGTGAGAATATATGCATCCTTGTTCAACAGGGATACTGGTCTGTAATTCTCCTTTTAATGGTGGTCCTTGTCTGGTTTTGGGATCAAGGTAATGCTGGCCTCATACAATGAGTTTGGTATTTTCCTTCCATTTCTATTTTTTGTAATAGTTTCAGAAATATAGGGATTAATTCTTCTTTAAATGTTTGGTAGAATTCCCCTAGGAAGCCATCTGGCCCTGGACACTCGTGTGTTGGGAGATTTTTGATTATTAATTGAATACTTTCTACTGGCTTGGGGTCTGTTCCGGTTTTCTATAACTTCCTGATTCAGTTTTGGTAGTTTATGTTTCTAGGAATGTATCCATGTCTTCCAGATTGCCCAATTTGTTGAGATATAATTGGTCATATTTTCTTATATCTGTTTGCATTTATTGGGTGTTCGTTGTGAGCTCTCCTCTTTCATTTAGGTGTTTATTTATTTGGGTACTTTCCCTTTCCTTTTTTTTTTTTAGGTTTTATTATTTATTTAAGAGAGAGAGAATGAGAGCGAGCGAGTACATGAGAGGGGGGAGGGTCAGAGGGACAAGCAGACTCCCTGCCGAGCAGGGAGCCCGATGCGGGACTCGATCCAGGGACTCCAGGATCATGACCTGAGCCGAAGGCAGTCGCTTCACCAACTGAGCCACCCAGGCGCCCTCCCTTTCCTTTTGATAGGTCTTACTTGAGCTTTAGCAATCTTATTAATTCTTTCAAAGAACCAGCTCCTAATTTCATTGATCTGTTCCGCTGTTTTTTTGTTTTGTTTTAATTTCTTTATCATTGATTTCTGCTCTAATCTTTATTATTTCTCATTTCCTGCTGGAGTTAGACTTTATTGTTTATTTTTTCTCCACGTTCTCTAGGTGTAAACTTAGGTTGTGCATTTGATACTTTTCTTGTTTCTTTAGGGGGGCCTGTATTGCTATATACTTCTCTCAAAGCACTGTCATTGCTGCATCCCAATTATTCTCGACTGTCATGTTTTCATTTCCATTTTCTTCCATATTTCCATTTTCTTCCATGTATTTTTTAAATTCTTTAATTGTATTTGACCCATTAATTCTGCAGTAGGACGTTTTTAACCTCCATGTGTTTGTGGTCCTTCTATTTTTTCTTGTGTTGACTTCAAGTTTCATCACCTTGTTGTCTGAAAATATGCATGGCACCATCTCAAACGATTTAAAGAAGTTGAACCCTGACTTGTGACCAAGTATGTACTCCATTCTGGAGAATGTTCCATGTGTACACAAGAAGAATGTAATTTCTGCTGCTTTAGGATGAAATGCTCTGAATATATCTATTAAGTACAACTGGTCCAGGGTGTCATTCAAAGCCCCTGTATCCTTGGTTATCTTCTGCTTAGATAATTCACCCTTGGTATGAGTATAGTGTTAATGTCCACCACTATTATTGTATTATTATCAGCGAGATTCTTTAAGGTGATTATTAATTAATTTATACATTTGACTGCTCCTAAGTTATGGGCATCAATATTTACACTTGTTAGATCTTCTGGTTTGATGACCCTTTAATGATGATATATTGTCCTTCTACATATCTTTTAATCTTTGTTTTAAAATCTGTTTCTTCTGGCATAAGATTCCAGCTTTCTTTTGATGTCCATTAGCATGATAATTGGTTCTCACCCCCTCGTTTTTAAATCTAGAGGTGTCTTTGTATCTAAAATGAATCTCTTATAGGCAGTATATTGATGAGTCTTTTTTTTTTTGTATAACATTTTTTTAATCCATTCTGACACCTTCTGTCTTTTGATTGGACCATTTTATTCATTTATATTTATAGTAATTATTGAAAAATATAAACTTAGTGCCATCATGTTACTTGTAATGTTAATGTACCTGTGGATTTTCTCTGTTCCTTTCTGGTCTTTGTTACTTTCGGGATCTCTTTCTGGTCTATGTGTCCCCTTTAATATTTCTTACAGGGCTGGGTTGGTGTACATGAATTCCTTTAATTTTGTTTATCTGAAAGACAGCCTAGCTGGATATAGTATTCTTGGCTGCCTATTTTTCCAACGTAGCACATTGAATATGCCAGTCCTTTCTGCCATGCCAGGTCTCTGTGGACAGGTCTGCTACCAGCCTTATCTGTCAACCTTTGTAGTTTCAGAACATCTTGTCCCAAGCTGCTTTTAGGATTTTCTCTTTATCTTTGAAATTTTCAAGTTTCACTATAGTATGTCTTGGTGTTCACTTCTTTTTGTTGATTTTGAGGGGAGTTCTCTGTGCCTCTTGGGCTTGAATGCCTGTTTCTTTTCTGGCTTTAAGGAAGTTCTGAACTTTAATTTGTTCAAATAAACCTTCTGCCCCCTTTGCCTACTCCTCTTCTGGGGCTCCTTCAATACAGATATTATTTCACTTATGGAGTTGCTGAGTTCCCTACGTCTACCTTCATGATCTAATAGTTGTCTTTCCTATTTCAGTCGTGATAGTACGCATGTTCAGCTTCCTTATTTTCCATAACTTTGTCTTCTGTATCACTGATTTCCTCTTCTGTTTCATTCATCCTCATTTTTATGGCCTGCACATGAGACTGCATCTCAGTAATAGCATTTTTATTTTCGGCCTGACTAGATTTTAAATTTTATATCTACAGTCAGGGATTCTCTTGCATCTTCTATGCTTTTTTCAAATCCAGCTAGTATTTTTATAATCTTGGTTTGGAGTTCTAGTTCAGATATCTTATATCTGTATTGACTAAATCTGTGGCTACGAGTACTACCTCCTTTCTCTTGTGTTAAATTCCTCCATCTCCTCAAATTCACAACCTAAACTTATATATAAAGGACATAGAAAAGGAACAGCACATAAAGCCTATAGCAAGCAGAAGAAGGGAAAGGTTTGGATCACAGATATATGATATAGAGAAAAAGAAAACAAAATAGTAGAACAGATCAATGAAACTAAGCTGGTTCTTTCAAAGAGTTAATAAAACAGATAAACACCAAAGCAGAATTCTCAAAATGGAAGAGAAAGGAATCAAATAAGCAAAATCATGGATGAAAGAGGAGAGATCACAAACACCACCACAGAAACACAAACAATTTTAAGAGAATGTTATGAATATTTATATGCCAACAAACTTGTCAATGTGGAAGCAATGAATAAATTCTTAGAAACATGCATACTATCAAGACTGAAATAGGAAGAAATAGGCAATTTGAACAAATCCAAAACCCACAAAGACGTTGATTCAGTAATCAGAAATGTCCCAAAAAACAAAAGTCAAGAGCCAAATGGCTTCCTAGGGGGAATTCTACCAGACATTTATTTTTTTATTTTTTTTTTAAGATTTTATTTATTTATTTGAGACAGAGAGAATGAGAGAGACAGAGAGCACATGAGAGGGGGGAGGGTCAGAGGGAGAAGCAGGCTCCCTGCCGAGCAGGGAGCCCGATGCGGGACTCGATCCAGGGACTCCAGGATCATGACCTGAGCCGAAGGCAGTCGCTTAACCAACTGAGCCACCCAGGCGCCCATCTACCAGACATTTATAGAATAAGTTAATACCTTATTCTTCTCAAACTTTTCCCAAAAGTAGACACGGAAGGAAAACTTCCAAATTCATTCTATGAGTGCAGCACTACCCTGACACCAAAACTAATAGACTAAACTAAAAAAAGAACAGGTCATTACCCCTGAGCACTATGCATGCAGATATTCTCAATAAGATACTAGCAAATCAAACCCAACAGTCCATTAAAAGAATTATTCACCATGAGCAAGTGAGACTTATTCCTGGCCTGCAAGGGTGGTCAATATTCAGAAATCTATCAAAGTGATACAGCAAATTAATAAAAGAAAGGTTAAGAATCATCTGATCCTTTCAGTAGGTGCAGAAAACAAAACAAAACAAAACATTTGAAAAAGTAGAGCATCCATTCTATGTAAAAGCCTTCAACAAAGTTGGGATAGATGGAACAAAAGTCAACACAGCAAAAGCCATATATAAAGACCCATGGCCAATATCATCCCCCAAATGGGAAAACTGAGAGCTTTCCCATTACAGTCAGGAATAAGACAGGGAAGTCCACCGTCACCAATATTATTTAACATAGTCCTGGAGGTCCTAGACTTAACAATCAGGCAACAAAAAGAAAATTACAAAACAAGACACAAAACATCCAAATTGGCAAGAAACATGTTCAACTTTCAGTATATGCAGATGACATGATAGTCTATGTATAAAACTTAAAAGACCCTACCATCAAATTGCTGGGCTGATAAATATATTCAGCAGTGTTGCAGGATGTAAAACCAATATACAGAAATCAGTTGCCTTTCCAGTAATGAAGCAGCAGAAAGAGAAATCAAGGAATCAGTCTCATTTACAATAGCACCAAACCCAAGAGACCTAGGAATAAACCTAACCAAAGAGGTAGAGATTTCTACACTGAAAACTATAGAATACTTAAAGAAATTGAAGAGGATGAAAAGAAATGGAAAACCACTCCATGCTAATGGATTGGAAGAATATTGTTAAAATGTCTATACTACCATGACCAATCTACACATTCACTGCAGTCCCTATCAAAAACGAGCAGCATATTTCACAGAACTAGAACAAGTAATCCTAAAATTTGTATAGAACCACAAAAGGCTCTGATAGCCAAAATAATTCTGAAAGAGAAAAACAAAACTGGGAGAATTACATTTCCAGATTGTAAGCTCTATTACAAAGCTCTAGTCATTGAGATAGGATTGTACTGCTGCTTAAACAGACACATAGATCAATGGAACAGAATAGAGAACCAAGAAATGGACCCTGGACCAATCTTCAACACATCATGAAAGAAAATATCTGGTGGAAAAAGAAGACAGTCTCTTCCACAAATGATGTTGGGACAACTGGATTGCATGATGGCAGAAGAATGAAACTGGACCATTTTCCTAAACCATACACAAAAATAAATTCAAAACAGTTGAAAGACCTAAATGTAAGACAGGAAACCATCCAAAACCTAGAGGAAAACAGAGGCAGTCACTTCTTTGCCGTGAGTCATAGAAATTTATCATGAAATATGTCTCCTGAGGCAAGGAAACTAAAGCAAAAAGGAACTATTGGGACTTCATCAAGGTAAAAGCTTCTGCACCCTAAAAGAAACAATCAGTACAACTAATGGCAACCTACAGAATGGGAGAAGGTATTTGCAAATGTCTTAACAGATGAAGAATTATCATCCAAGGTCCATAAAGAACTTAACAAACTCAGGACCCCAAAATTTAATTTTCCAGGGAAGAAATGGGCAGAAGATATGAACAGACATTCTTCCAAAGAGACCATACAGAGAGCTAACAGACAGATGAAAATACTCACAACAGCATTCAACTTCATGTAAATGCAAGTCAAAATCAAGATGCCATACCCCCTCACAACTGTCAGAATGGCTAAAATTAACAAAACAGGAAACAACAGATGTTGGCGATGATGTGGAGCTAGAGGAAGCCCTGACACTCTTTGTGGGAATGCAAACTGGCGCAGCTACTCTGGAAAACAGTATGGAGGTGTGGCAAAAAGTTAAAAATTGAACTACCCAATGACACAACAATTGTACTGCTAGGTATTTAGCTGAAGGACACAAAAATACTTATTCCTAAGGGCACATGCATCCTCATGTTTGTAGGAGTATTATCAACAATAGTGACATTATAGAAAGAGACCAAATGTCTATCAACTGATAAATATGCAAAGATGTTACATAACACATTCACCAAAAGAATGAAATCTTGCCATTTCCGATGAAGTCAACAGAACATGAGTGTATTATGCTAATGACATTATGTCAGTCAGAGAAAGGCAAATACCATATGGTGTCACTCACATGTGAAATTTAAAAACAAAACAGATAAACAGAGGGGTATTAAACTACAACACAAATATCAACAACAACATCAACAACAGCAAAAGGGAAGCAAGCCATAAGGAACTGCTAAGTATAATAAACAAACTGAGGGTTGATGGAGAGATTTAGAGGGGGATGTGCTAAATTCATTATTGGAATATATGTGTTGTGATGAGCTATGGGTGTTACATGTAAGTGACGAGGCATTAAATTCTACACCTGAAATCAATTTCACCCTATATGTTACCTAATTAGAATTTAAATAAAAATTTGGAATTAAAAAAAAAAACAACTTTGCACATAATGAACATGTATAGACTTATTCCAATAACATTAGCACACGCATTATTTCATACTTATATGGAGTAGTCACCAAAATAGATCATATTCTGAGCTGCAAAATATACCTTTACAAAGGTAGTAGAAGTCATATAGTGTCTGTTGGCCGAACACAGTGGAATGAAACTAGAAATCAATGTCAGAAAGCTAAATTAAACATTCCATCATATGTGGGGATTAAACACATGTCTAAATAACATGGGGAAACACATAAATCTCAAGACACATTTTAGTTTTCTAAAGTTTACTTATTTATAATCTCTACAACCAACATAGGGATTGAACTCACCACCCAAGGTCAAGAGCCACATCCTCTTCTGACTGAGACAGCCAGGTGCCCATCAACTGTTGACATACATAAAAATAAAACAAAACTTAGTGAATTTTATGGGATGCAGAGGCACAGTGCTTACTTGGAAATGTGTTGTGTTGAATGCATGTATTAAGGAAGAAAAGTCTAATATCAATAATTTACATTCGCATCTCAGGAAATATAAATGCTAGTTCAAATTAAATACATTGTAATGAAAAAGAAGAAAAGAAGATAGGAATAATAAAAATTAGAGGAGTAATCGTGAAGTCAATAGAGAAAATCAATAAAATGCAAAAAAATAACATATTCTTTGAAATTAGGTGATTGGGATTAAGGAGTGCCCTTATTGGGATGAGCACTAGGTGATTTATGGAAGTGTTGAATCAGTATATTGTACACCTGAAAGTAATATTACACTCTGTGTTAACTGAGTAGAATTTAAATAAATACTTACAAAAATGATTAATGAAATTAATAAAACTCTAATCAGGCTAATTAAGTAAAAGGTGAGAGAGTAGACACAATTTATTAACAGCAGAAATAAAAGAGGGGACATGATTACTGCTCCCATTGAAATTAAAAGGATAGTAAAAGAATATTATAAATAACTCTATGGTGAGAAATTTAATAATTTAGTGGAAATGGGCAAATTCTTTGAAAGACACAATTTGCCAAAACTCATTAAGAAGGAATAGACAAAATGAACAGGTCTATGTCTATTGAATAAATTGAATAAATAATTAATAACCTCCCAAAACAGAAACGCAGGCCCAGGTGGGTTCCCTGGCAAATTTTATTAAACTTTGAAGGAACAGATTAAATTAATTATCTACAATTCTTCAGAGTATAAAAGCAACTGAAACATTTCTGATTCCTTCTGTGATATCACCATTACCCCATTATGACAGAAATGATAGAAAAAAACTACACATCAGTGTCTCTTACGAACATAGATGCAAACCGCCTCAAAAGATTATTACACATTGAATGCAACAATGTATAAAAAGAATTATACACCACAACGATGTGGATCTATTCCTGGTATGAAAGATCGATTTAACATTCCAAAATCATGAGTGTTTTGTAGTTCCTAGAGTAGAGATCCTTTACCTCTTTGGTTAGGTTTATTCCGAGGTATCTTATGGTTTTTGGTGCTATTGTAAATGGAATCGTTTCTCTAATTTCTCTTTCTACAGTTGCAAGGTTAGTATATAAGAAAGCAACTGATTTCTGCGCATTGATTTTGTATCCTGCCACATTACTGAATTGCTGTATGAGTTCTAGTAATTTGGGGGTGGAGTCTTTTGGGTTTTCCACATAAAGTATCATGTTGTCTGCAAAAAGAGAGAGTTTGACTTCTTCTTTGCCAATTTGAATACCTTTTATTTCTTTTTGTTTCTGATTGCTGTTGCTAGGACTTCTAGTACTATGTTGAACAACAGTGGTCTACAGGTGAGAGTGGGCACCCTTGACATGTTCCTGATCTTAAGGGAAAGGCTCTCAGCTTCTCCCCATTGAGGATGATATTCGCTGTGGGTTTTTCATAGATGGATTTTATGAACTTGAGAAATGTTCCCTCTATCCCTATACTCTGGAGAGTTTTAATCAGGAAAGGATGTTGTATTTTGTCAAATGCTTTTTCTGCATCAATTGAGAGGACCATATGGTTCTTCTCCCTCCTCTTATTAATGTGTTCTATCACATTGATTGATTTGCGAATGTTGAACCACCCTTGCATCCCGGGGATAAATCCCACTTGGTCGTGGTGGATGATCCGTTCCATGTATTGTCAGATCCTATTAGCTAGGATTTTGTTGAGGATTTTGGAATCCATATTCATCAGGGATATCGGTCTGAAATTCTCCTTTTTGATGGTGTCTTTGCATGGTTTGGGGATTAAGGTAATTCTGGCCTCATACAATGAGTTTGGAAGTTTTCCTTTTGTTTCTATTTTTTGAAACAGCTTCAGTAGAATACGTATTATTTCTTCTTTGAATATTTTATAGAATTCCCGAGGGAATCCATCAGGCCCTGGATTCTTGTTTTTGGGGAGGTTTTGGATCACGGCTTCAATCTCGTTACTGGTTATTGGCCTATTCAGGGTGTCAGTTTCTTCCTGTTTCTGTCTTGGCAGCTTATAGTTCTCCAGGAAGGCCTCCATTTCATCCAGATTGCTCAGTTTATTGGCATGTAGTTGTTGATAAAAATTTCCAATAATTGTTTCTATTTCCTTGGTGTTAGTCGTGATCTCTCCCCCTTCTTTCATAATCATTTAATGCAATTCATTATATCAACAGACTAAATTATAAAATAATCACAACTCCATATTAATACATAAAATCCATTTTACAGTATCTGATACCCACTCAAAAATTAAAACTCTCGGGACACCTCCATATCAGGCACCCTGCTCCACGGGAAGCCTGCTTCTCCCTCTCCCGCTCCCTCTGCTTATGTTCCCTCTCTCACTGTGTCTCTCACTGTCAAACAAATAACATAAAATAAAATAAATAAAATAAAATAAAAAATAAAATAAAATAAAATAAAAAATCCTCTCAGTAGGTTTGCTGGGGTAGGGGGTTGGGTTGGGAGGGATGGGGTGACTGGGTGATAGACACTGGGGAGGGTATGTGCTCTGGTAAGCGCTGTGAATTGTGCAAGACTGTTGAATCTCATTTCTGTACCTCTGAAACAAATAATGCAATATATGTTAAGGAAAAAAAAGAAGAAGTAGGTAGAGGGAGGGGAAGAAGGAAGCGGGGGAAATCGGAGGGGTAGACGAACCATGAGAGACAATGGACTCTGAAAAACAAACTGAGGGTTCTAGAGGGAAGGGGGGTGGGAGGATGGGTTAGCCTGGTGGTGGGTATTGAGGAGGGCACATTCTGCATGGAGCACTGGGTGTTATGCACAAACAATGAATCATGGAACACTTCATCTAAAACTAATGATGAAATGTATGGGGATTAACATAAGAATAAAATAAATAAATAAATAAAAAGCTAGTGAGAAGAGTGATTTTTTTTTACATTTTTTGCACACCTCTTTTTTTTTTTTTACTTGTATTTTTTAGTTTTATTATTGAAAATAGAAGGAGAGATAAAGAGCTTCCAGGACAAACGAAAACTAAAGGAATTTGCAAACACAAAACCAACCCTACAAGAAATATTGAAAGGGGTCCTCTAAGCGAAGAGAGAGCCTAAAAGTGAGATAGACCAGAAAGGAACACAGAAAATATAGAGTAACAGTCACCTTATAGGCAATACAATGGCACTAAATTCCTTTCTTTCAGTAGTTACTCTGAATGTAAATGGGCTAAATGCTCCAATCAAAAGAAACAGGCTATCAGATTGGATTAAAAAAAAAAAGACCCATTGATATGCTGTCTGCAAGAGACTCATTTTAGACCCAAAGACACCCCCAGATTGAAAGCGAGGGGGTGAAAATCATTTACCATGCTAATGGACACCAAAAGAAAGCTGAGGTGGCAATCCTTATATCAGACAAATCAGATTTTAAACCAAAGACTATAAGAAGAGATGAGGAAGGACATTCTATCATAGTTGAAGTGTCTTTCCAACAAGAAGATCCAACTATTGTAAATATCTATGCCCCTTACATGGGAGCAGCCAATTTTATAAGCCAATTAATAAAAAAAGCAAAGAAACACATCAACAACAATACTATAATAATGGGGGACTTTCACACACCCCTCACTGAAATGGACAGATCATTTAAACAAAAGGTCAACAAGGAAATAAAGACTTTAAAAGACACACTGAACCAAAAGGACTTCACAGATGTATTCCGAACATTCCATCCCAAAGCAACAGAATACACATTCTTCTCTAGTGCCCATGGAATATTCTAATTAATAGATCACACCCTAGGTCAAAAATCATATCTCAACTGGTACCAAAAGGTTGGGATCATTCCCTGCCTATTTTCATAGCACAGTGCTTGCTTTGAAACTAGACCTCAATCACAAGAGGAAAGTCGGAAAGAACTCAAATACATGGAGGCTAAAGAGCATCCTACTAAAGAATGAACGGGTCAACCAGGAAATTAAAGAAGAATTAAAACGATTTATGGAAACACATGAAAATGAAAACACAACTGTTCAAAATCTTTGGGATGCAGCAAAGGCAGTCCTAAGAGGAAAGTATATAGCAATACAAGCCATTCTCAAGAAACATGAAAGGTCTCACGTACACAACCTAACCCTACACCTAAAGGAGCTGGAGAAAGAACAGCAAATAAAGCCTAAACCCAGCAGGAGAAGAGAAATAATAAAGATCAGAGCAGAAATCAATGAAGTAGAAACCAAAAGAACAGTAGAACAGATCAACGAAACTAGGAGCTGGTTCTTTGAAAGAATTGACAAGATTGATAAACCCCTGGACAGACTTATCAAAAAGAAAAGAGAAATGAACCAAATCAACAAAACCATGAATGATAGAGGAGAGATAACAATCAACACAAAAGAAATACAAACAATTCTAAGAACATATTATGAGCAACTCTATGCCAGCAAACTAGATAATCTGGAAGAAATGGATGCATTCCTAGAGATGTATCAATGACCAAAACTGAAGCAGGAAAAAATAGAAAACCTTAACAGTCCTATAAGCACCAAGGATATTGAAGCAGTCATCAATAATCTCCCAACAAACAAAAGCTCAGGGCCAGATGGCTTCCCAAGGGAATTCTACCAAACATTTAAAGAAGAATTAATACCTATTCTTCTGAAATGGTTCAAAAATAGAAATGGAAGGAAAACTTCCAAACTCATTTTATGAGGCCAGCATTA